>NC_056436.1:12551807-12781807 GCF_018296145.1 Oncorhynchus tshawytscha | reverse complement strand
AGAGGTGGAGGGAGGGAGGGAGAGAGAGAGAGGGAGGGAGGGAGGGAGAGAAAGAGAGGTGGAGGGAGGGAGGGAGAGAGAGGGAGGGAGGGAGAGAAAGAGAGGTGGAGGGAGGGAGGGAGGGAGAGAAAGAGAGGTGGAGGGAGGGAGGGAGAGAGAGGGAGGGAGGGAGAGAAAGAGAGGTGGAGGGAGGGAGGGAGGGAGAGAGAGAGAGGGTGGAGAGAGGGAGGGAGAGAGGGTGGAGAGAGGGAGGGAGAGAGAGAAGTGGAGGGAGGGAGAGAGAGAGGGAGAGAGCGAGGTGAAGGCAGAAAGAAAGAACCAAGTTGAAAGGCCTCTCTTAATGAGCGTGGACCAGTGAGTGTAGGGTGTAAAGGTTGTGTACGCTACTTCAGTGACAGCCCCAGGGTAGTTAAAGCAGGAAAACATGGTCTGCATCCCAAATTACATGTCGGGGTAAAAGGGGACTTTGAGACGGCGTACCAAATGGGACCTGGTCAAAAGTAGGGCACTATATAGGGAATAGGGTGCCATTTGGGATGTGCCCATGCTATCAGGATGTTCCCACAGGCCTCTCAGAGCTCAAGTGTTGTAATGGGGCTGGATAATACAACTCTTCAGTCTACTGTTCTTCTGCTGGTCTGTCACGGTCTTTCAGGGTAGGGTAATAAAATGGTTGTATTCTGTGTTTCTCAATGCTGTGTCATAACGTCCTGTGATGTGTAGCAGCTACATGCAGTGTTGAGGGTTGATATGAAAACAGTGTATTGTATCAACCCTGTCCCACAAATGTGCACACTGCTCAAGAGGATCATAGCTATAAAGACTTGTTGTGAATGTGAGTCAGCTGCTTTTTCCTTGGACCTTCTCCCTTCCTCAGCTTCTCGCTGCTCTACGTATTCCAGAAATAGAACAGGCTTGGAAGCTGTAACCCTGGGAAACTGATGGCTACAGTCACAATAGCTGCCTGGTATTTTGATGCAATCATTTCCATGGTAATGTAGAATGTTGATTAAAATGATGCTAACTGATGAGGCTCATGTAATGTTATGTATATGTTGTAACGTCAGTTGACTCAACAGATCACAGCACAGTGTGAAAGGCACACCTCCTGCTTATACTTCCTGGCATGGTTACAAAATAGCTGCCAGTCCACCCATTATGCCATCATGGACTTGAATGGGGACGTCCGTGGTTAAAAGTCATTAGTCATAATGCTGTTTCAGTTGGGTAGTGTCCATGCTCCTTGGTTAACCTCAACTCTGCTGAACGCAAGAGGGTAAACAATGCTGCTTCAGAATGGATAACACGCCTTTGTAATCACAGCTGACCTGGGTTCAATACTATTCAAAAAACGATTTCAAATCCTTTATCTGGGCTCGATTGAGCTTGCCTGGTGTAATGGAACCAATAGAAGAGTTGTGCAAACACCGCCCATATGGCACTCTGACTTACAGACCTCAGGAACTCATTTCATTCACCGCCAGATATGTGGGGAAAGCCCCAAGGATGCTTCCCCAATGGCACTCTATTCCCTATTTAGGTTAACTTCCTCTGACCTGGTCAAAGGTAGGGCACTGTGTAGGGGACAGCGTGCCATTTGGGACAGAGTCTTGTTTCTGAAGTTCATACTACTAGTGGAGAGTAGGTTAAGCTACATTTTATTACTAGAGGCTTGAGGAAGTATATTTTCTGCAGCAATTAGCCTACAGGAAGTATATTTTCTGCAGCATTTAGCCTACAGGAAGTATATTTTCTGCAGCATTTAGCCTACAGGAAGTATATTTTCTGCAGCATTTAGCCTACAGGAAGTGTGTCAGTTTCCTTTTCTGTATATTTTTATCACACCACCAACGGTTGTGTGGTTTTGTATTTCCAGGCCAGGTATGTTATGTTACGGCTTAGGGTGCAGTTTTCCATCCACACACACACACACACACACACACACGCTCACGCTCATGCACGCACACACATATACACACACACACATGCTCATGCACGCACACACACACATGCACACGGACACACACGCTCATGCACATGAGCACACACATGCACGCACACACGCACACACACACATGCACACTCACAGACACAGACATGCCCACACACACGCGCGAACACACACACGACAGACAGCTAGTTTTAATGGAACCATGTGCTCTAACAGGAAATGCAAAGCATATTTCTTTGAGGTGTAGATAGGAAACATCCAGCAACATTCAGTCAGGCTGGGTGTGGATGTACATAGTCAAGCTGCCTGGGAAGTGGATGATGCCCTTCTGATTGGACCATGTTAGTGAATGGTGAGTGTGAAAGCTGTTGGAGAGAGACTCCTGTTTCTTCTAGAAGTATTACTACTTTATTACAGTGAAGTCGTTGGAACAACACTGTTCCAGAAGCAGGGTGATTGTAATCAAGAAGGCATAGTAGTCGGTGTAGCACATGTCCATACTGGTTCAAGTCCTTCAAGTGTGTAGAGATCCCTGCAGAGATGTTATGTGGACCTAAAGTCACACAAGAGAAGCAGTGAGTAGGCTACAGTGTGTCGTTGTTTTTTTCTGCTTAGTGGCGAGTGGTTGTGAAGTGGTACGAGCTATGGTAATAGTAGCCAGCTGTGGCTCTCCTCTCCTCTCCTCTCCTCTCCTCTCCTCTCCTCTCCTCTCCTCTCCTCTCCTCTCCTCTCCTCTCCTCTCCTCTCCTCTCCTCTCCTCTCCTCTCCTCTCCTCTCCTCTCCTCTCCTCTCCACTACTCATCATGGTTTTACCACACCAAACCTCTGTTGCATCAACTCATCTCAGCCTCCATCTCTTTAGCTGACTGACTGACTGACTGACTGACTGACTGACTGACTGACTGCACCAGCAGCACCTGCACTTGTCTATTCTCTGTCCCTCAGCACATTGAGGTGCCTGAGCTTCACAGGAAAGGGCCGACAACAGGGATGTTGGGAAAGGGCCGACAACAGGGATGTTGGGAAAGGGCAGACAACAGGGATGTTGGGAAAGGGCCGACAACAGGGATGTTGGGAAAGGGCCTACAACAGGGATGTTGGGAAAGGGCAACAGGGATGTTGGGAAAGGGCCGACAACAGGGATGTTGGGAAAGGGCCGACAACAGGGATGTTGGGAAAGGGCCGACAACAGGGATGTTGGGAAAGGGCCGGACAACAGGGATGTTGGGAAAGGGGAAGGTTGGGAAAGGGCCGACAACAGGGATGTTGGGAAAGGGATGCCGACAACAGGGATGTTGGGAAAGGGGATGTTGGGAAAGGGCCGACTACAACAGGGATGTTGGGAAAGGGCCGACAACAGGGATGTTGGGAAAGGGCCGACAACAGGGATGTTGGGAAAGGGCCGACAACAGGGATGTTGGGAAAGGGCCGACAACAGGGAAAGGGCCGACAACAGGGATGTTGGGAAAGGACAACAGGGAGGTTGGGAAAGGGCCGAAGGGCCGACAACAGGGATGTTGGGAAAGGGCCGACAACAGGGATGTTGGGAAAGAAAGGGCCGACAACAGGGATGTTGGGAAAGGGCCGACAACAGGGATGTTGGGAAAGGGCCGACAACAGGGATGTTGGGAAAGGGCCGACAACAGGGATGTTGGGAAAGGGCCGACAACAGGGATGTTGGGAAAGTGCCGACAACAGGGATGTTGGGAAAGGGCCGACAACAGGGATGTTGGGAAAGGGCCGACAACAGGGATGTTGGGAAAGGGCCGACAACAGGGATGTTGGGAAAGGGCCGACAACAGGGATGTTGGGAAAGGGCCGACAACAGGGATGTTGGGAAAGGGCCGACAACAGGGATGTTGGGAAAGGGCCGACAACAGGGATGTTGGGGGAAAAAGGGCCGACAACAGGGATGTTGGGAAAGGGCCGACAACAGGGATGTTGGGAAAGGGCCGACAACAGGGATGTTGGGAAAGGGCCGACAACAGGGATGTTGGGAAAGGGCCGACAACAGGGATGTTGGGAAAGGGCCGCCGACAACAGGGATGTTGGGAAAGGGCCTACAACAGGGATGTTGGGAAAGGGCCGACAACAGGGATGTTGGGAAAGGGGATGTTGGGAAAGGGCGACAACAGGGATGTTGGGAAAGGGCCGACAACAGGGATGTTGGGAAAGGGCCGACAACAGGGATGTTGGGAAAGGGCCGACAACAGGGATGTTGGGAAAGGGCCGACAACAGGGATGTTGGGAAAGGGCCGACAACAGGGATGTTGGGAAAGGGCCGACAACAGGGATGTTGGGAAAGGGCCGACAACAGGGATGTTGGGAAAGGGTCAAACAGGGATGTTGGGAAAGGGCCGACAACAGGGATGTTGGGAAAGGGGGATGTTGGGAAAGGGCCGACAACAGGGATGTTGGGAAAGGGCCGACAACAGGGATGTTGGGAAAGGGCCGACAACAGGGATGTTGGGAAAGGGCACAACAGGGATGTTGGGAAAGGGCCGACAACAGGGATGTTGGGAAAGGGCCGACAAAAGGGCAGGGATGTTGGGGCCTAAAGGGATGTTGGGAAAGGGCCGACAACAGGGACAGGGATGTTGGGAAAGGGCCGACAACAGGGATGTTGGGAAAGGGCCGACAACAGGGATGTTGGGAAAGGGCCGACAACAGGGATGTTGGGAAAGGGTCGACAACAGGGATGTTCATTTACCTGTGGCTTTAGGTTCTACCTGGCAGCTGAGAGAACCAGAGTGAGTTAAGGTCATCTTCGGGGGGCCATTGACGTTGTCTTCAGACAGCTACGTCGTTCTGACACGTCTAACTTTCCTAAGACAACGATGCCATGTGGTGAATAGACTTCTAACCCAGCCAGCAGACTTTGATATATGCTGCTAAGGTGACAGGCCATTGTGACAAGCTCAGCTAGCCCACAAGTGTCTAACTACAGGTCAGGTAGAACTCTTATGAATGATTGAGGAGATCCACTGGTCCTGTGTTGCCGGGTGGCTTTGTTTTTTCTGTCGATGCCAAGGTGACTGTGGCTGTAGTCTCTCTCGTCTCCTATGTGCTGAGATTACTCTGACTTTTGGCTCGCCCACAGGAACACGTTATTGAATGATTGTTCCAGTGTCACTCACTGTGTTTCCCTCTAGATGTGGAGCAGAAGGAGGATGGAGGTGATACAGCCAAGAAACAGGTAAGTCATCCACTGTCTTCATTACACTGTGTTACATCATCAATCAATCAATCCATCCATCCATCAACCAGTCAATCAGTCAGCCCACTTCTCCAGCTCCTCGCATCAATTTAACAATGGTAGAATCTCCCTCCAGTCGATGCTTACATCAATCCTATGGAGGATCTAGTCTAACATTCAGACTGCTGTACACAAGTACACCCTCCTGGAAAAGTTTGGAGAAATGGGATGTATCCTCTTCAGACTGACCTTTGGGGGTTGTGATGTTAGCTGGTGATGATGCTGAACTAGGGGGAAGTGATGTTCTCCTTTTACGATATCATTTTTACAATATCATGACCTCCTGGACTTTTGAAAGAAATGGTACCTATTGGCATATAGATCTGAGATATCAAATACACTTGGTGCCCAGTCCGACATAAGAAGGTCCTTGAGTTGGCCAATGACTTAAGCGGGCTCGCCAAGCCAGGCTGTGATTGGTAGAGTGAGACAGTATAGTGGGTTGCCAGGGCTCTGGAAGAGACAGTTTGTGTTCCTTGCTGTTTGACCAGTCACACAATGTCTGCATTGGGCTGCAGTTTTGTCAATGAGTCATCATCCTTTTCTGGAGCACCCCCCCCTAAGCAGCCCCCCTCCGCCCACACCCCAAAAAGGACAAAGAGCAAAATATTGCTTCTCTGGCTAACTAGCAACAGTACTAGCCAGCAGTTTCAGCAGTGATAGCATGAAACTGTTTGCCTGGGTCATGTTCCTCCTCTACAACCTTGCAAAAAGCAGAACAAACAAACAGAAAACAAGTACATTAGTTAATATCTTTATTCCGGTGTTCTTCTTTGTATCCCTTTAAACAGGGAGTTGGAGGCCCTGGGACAGGCAGGCTGCGTGGCTCCGTCAGTCTGCGTCAGAGGCCCATTCCCAGAGTAACCTTCCAGGCCGGGGACCCATATTACATTAGCAAGAGGACCAGGGAGGAGTGGCTGGCCAAGTGGAAGATGGAGGTGAGTACAGTACCTCCCACTGGATGGCTGGCTAGCCACTGTCTCAGGCAGGGTTAGACTCTTAAGGGTGCCCAATGTGTCTTAGGGGTGCCCAATGTGTCTTGGAGGTGCCCGATGTGTCTTGGGGGTCCAATGTGTCTTGGGGGTGCCCAATGTGTCTTGGAGGTGCCCAATGTGTCTTGGGGGTGCCCAATGTGTCTTGGAGGTGCCCAATGTGTCTTGGAGGTGCCCAATGTGTCTTGGAGGTGCCCAATGTGTCTTGGGGGTTCCCAATGTGTCTTAGGGGTGCCCAATGTGCCTTGGAGGTTCCCTTGGGGTGCCCAATGTGCCCTGGGGGTGCCCAATGTGTCTTGGGGGTGCCCGATGTTAATATCTTTCACAATTGTGGGGCTTATGTGTGGGCTCTAGGACTGACTCCAGAGATTTGAATCATTGGGTTTCAGCCCTAGTGATTTGTTATGGAGATGATTTGTTCCCAGTCCTCTCTAGCCATCCTGTTATTCAAACCTTGTTTCAGGGACCACAAATAGTCCAGAGCTGTCTGGCAGGGTTACCAAGATTCCAATAGGCCAATAGACAGGGCATTCTCAGCAAAGTGGGACGGGATTTGTTGGGTTCTCTCACAGCCAAGTGTATTTGATAGGTCATTGATATATCAAAGAGATACCATTTATTTCATTGTTTTTGTAGGTTGGTTGAGTTCACAGTTTCCTTCCTGTCTTTGTGTCTTTGTAGGACCTACTTCAGGGCACCATTGTTGACCAATGATAAATGACCGCTATGTTGTTGCTCACTTTTGTGCTTTGTTGCCTCAGTTTGGTTCCCACTATACAGCCCAAAGTCACATTATAGGCATGGACTTGCACCAGTTAAAGACTAATCTAGCCCCCACCTGAATCCAAACGGGGTTTAAGTTTATTAGCCATGTAATGAACTAATTGGAAATCCAGTAATAATGCAAACTAAGGAGAGAAAACCAAGTTAATTTACAACGTCGAGACTAATAAAGTTAATTTACGATATCAAGACTAATAAAGTTAATTTACGATATCAAGACTAATTAAGTTAATTTACGATATCGAGACTAATAAGAATGTTCTTCTGTTGTTACAACCACTTTATTATATTTTATGTTGCAGTAATGTGGCTGCCAAATGTACATCCCTATATCAGGCTATTGCATTGGTCGTTTCTGAAATCATGCCTCCTCCTGAATGTGACTACACAGCATTCCTACTCACCCAATGTGACGTAATGTACTCTACTGCTAATTCAAGCTGTGGGATTTCATTTCAGATCATTAATAACTCTTTCTCAAAACAATATGTCATAAATCCTTAGAAATGTTTCCCTCCCACTCTATCTCTTTCTCTCTCATCCCTCCTCCCCTCTGTCTCTACCTCCCTACCCCCTCCTCTCTATCCCTCTCTCCCATCCCTCCTCCCCTCTGTCTCTACCTCCCTCCCTATCCCTCTCTCTCATCCCTCCTCCCCTCTGTCTCTACCTCCCTCCCTATCCCTCTCTCTCATCCCTCCTCCCCTCTGTCTCTACCTACCTCCTACCCCCTCCTCTCTATCTCTCTCTCCCATCCCTCCTCCCCTCTGTCTCTACCTCCCTACCCCTTCCCTCTCTATCCCTCTCTCTCATCCCTCCTCCCCTCTGTCTCTACCTCCCTACCCCCTCCTCTCTATCCCTCTCTCTCATCCCTCCTCCCCTCTGTCTCTACCTCCCTACCCCCTCCTCTCTATCCCTCTCTCTCATCCCTCCTCCCCTCTGTCTCTACCTCCCTACCCCCTCCTCTCTATCCCTCTCTCTCATCCCTCCTCCCCTCTGTCTCTACCTCCCTACCCCCTCCTCTCTATCCCTCTCTCCCATCCCTCCTCCCCTCTGTCTCTACCTCCCTCTCTATCCCTCTCTCTCATCCCTCCTCCCCTCTGTCTCTACCTCCCTCCCTATCTCTTTCTCTCTATCCCTCTCTCTCATCCCTCCTCCCCTCTGTCTCTACCTCCCTACCTATCCCTCTCTCTCATCCCTCCTCCCCTCTGTCTCTACCTCCCTCCCTATCTCTTTCTCTCTATCCCTCTCTCCCATCCCTCCTCCCCTCTATCTCTACCTCCCTACCCCTGCTCTCTCTCTCTCTCTCTCTCTCTCTCTCTCTCTCTCTCTCTTTTGCTCTCTCTCTTTCCTTCCTTCCTTCCTTCCTTCCTTCCTTCCTTCCTTCCTTCCCCCCTTCCTTCCTCCCCCTCTCTCCCTCCCACCACCCCCTCCATCCCTCCTCCTCTCTCTTTCTAACTCCCCTTCTCTCCATCGTTCCCCCTCTCTCTCCCTCCATCCCTCGCTCTCTTGCTCTCCCCTCCTTCTCTCTCTCTCTCCCCTTTCTCTCCTTCCTTCCTTCCTTCCTTCCTTCCTTCCTTCCTTCCCCCCCTCTCTCCTCCCTCTTCACATCAGACTATAATACTCCTGGTAGTAAGGCCAGAACTTGTAGTGAGAGACACTGTTACGTCACTGTCACTGTTACGTAATGAGTGGCTGTGTCCATGGCAACAAGATGGGGGCTACCATTTCGTCTCTCACCCCACCCCTCCAGCCATCAGCCCTGCCATTGGAGCAGGCTTGGGAAGAACCCATAAGAGTGTCTGGCGGGGGGAATTATTTGCAAATTAGCAGGACATGCTGGGGTCTGGCGAGTGAAACGTGGTAAAGAACCACAGAAACAGGCAGCTGAGGTTAGGCACCGCAGCTCTCATTTTACAAATATAGAAGCGCATTTTCTTTCAACTAAGCGGCTTTAAAAATCATAAGATAACATAAAGAGGGCATTTCATAAAATAAGCATGTGTTAGAAGAAATAGTCAGTATATTGTGATATACATTTTATTTCTTTATGAGAACATTTGCATAAGGATGGATTTGTTGTGATGGCATTGCAGAAGCCCTTTTCCCAGGACTAAACAGAAGAGGTAAAGAATAAGCTGGCTGGTTTGGCTGTTGTTGTTGTTGTTGTTGTTGTTGTTGTTGTTGTTGTTGCTGTTGCTGCTGCTGGGGACAATGCATCAGGTTCACCGTGTTTCTGGACTTGACTGAGAAGGAAAGGAGCTGTCTGAACTGAAAGGGTTAGCTTAAAGGGGAAGAATTCCTTTCTACTCTGTTCTTCCATTTCTCCCAGAGAAAGAGAGGGATCACTCTTTTTAAGTTCCTTGTCTTACAGTGGACTTTTCTCTCCTTCCTCCCGCCCCTCATTCTTCTCCTAACCCCTCCCGCAGCCCCAGCTATGGATATGAGGATGAAGATGAGGTTTGCAGCATATTTCCAGCACTGTTTGCAAGGCAGCCTCTTGGCTCTCTGCCAACATTTTGCAAGTCCTCTCTAGCCAACCAGAATTCCTGTCTTCAGTCACCTGACCCTGAATTTCCAGACAAAGAAATGTTCATGCTTCTTTCTTTATTTTTATTGAGTGATCTCCTCTACCCCAGGAGTGGGGGGTAAACAAATTGCAGCCCCCACATTGGATTAAAAGGATTGTGTGCCAGCGTGTATGGGTATGTGCATTGCATTATTTGTTTGCTAACATTGTGGTGGAGAGTGTGCATTAGACATGAACCCGCATACAGCAAGAGGAATATGCTGACTTCGGGTATTTCCACTAGAGTTGCTACTGCCCATCTGTTGTCTCTCAGCAGCTTAAAGGGAAACACTCTCTTTATGAAAGGAAAGTGAAAGCAGTGATTTTCACAAGTGCAGAGAAAATGTTTTACATTTTTTAAATTTAATTTAATTTTCTGAGAATAATGTGATCCTGAGGGGGGAATGTGCATAAACTGTTTCCTGTTTTACAGCAGTAACACTAAGAGTTTTTAATGCACACATTAGCATTATTATGTGTTTTCTTGTGTTTTTACAATTTTTTCCCCCGGTGGGTTTGGTTTTCTTCCCAGTTTAGATAAGCTACTTGCTTACACAATACATGACACTTTTATGTACATTATCAGCCACCCATTCTAGATCAGAATAGTTCTAAAAGCATTATGCCTATGTTTCTGACAGACGGTTTAGCAGCTGTAGAGTTTGTAGTGTAAAGATTGAATATCTGAACCAGTTGAACTGGGAGAAAGTTCAGTGCTAGGCCTCAACCCTTCTCTCTGTCGTGTGGACTGTTTTAAGTCTACATTTTACACTGTAGTCATTTAGCAGACGCTCTTATCTAGAGCCACTTACAGTTAGTGAATTCATCTTAAGATAAATAGGAGGGACAACCACATATTACAGGCATAGTAAGTAGAAGGGGGGGATATGCTTAATGGAAATTCCTTGTAAGATGATTAAAAGATTTTCAAGTCCTTTTGAAAGTAATTTGACCAAGCTCATCGGGTGGCAGTTTTAACAATACCACTTGTGTATTCATAGTGAACTATGTTCATGTACTCATGACTGACCCTGGAATATTATTCCTACTTGCCTCCAAAAAGGACCCAATACAATGGGGACCAGATGGTGTCTTTCAGTGTGTGTTGTGTGTGTGTGTGTGTGTGTGTGTGTGTGTGTGTGTGTGTGTGTGTGTGTGTGACCCCCAGTGTGTGTGTGTGTGTGTGTGTGTGTGTGTGTGTGTGTGTGTGTGTGTGTGTGTGTGTGTGTGTGTGTGTGACCCCCAGTTACGTGTGTGTGTGTGTGTGTGTGTGTGTGTGTGTGTGTGTGTGTGTGTGTGTGTGTGTGTGTGTGTGTGTGTGACCCCCATTGTGTGTGTGTGGCATTTGTTACGTGTGTGTGTGTGCTTGGGCATGTGCGAATGTGTATGTGCGCGCGTGGAACAGATGTGTGCGAATGTGTGTGTGTATCTGAGTGACTCCCCGCCTGGGCCAGTAATAAAATACACAGCCATTGTGGGGCATTATGACAACGATTAGGGCTAATGAATACTGTTACCACATTGCTACACACGGTTCTGCTGTGTTCATCTGTGTGTTAAGGTGTTTCAGGGTTAATTACCTGCCTGAAAGCAGCTATGATCATGATCTGATGATCCTAACAGTCTGTTTACTATAATGTTGAATCACATTATTCATTTTAGCTTACATCTCTCTGGGAATCCCCATTGATTTCTTCCTGTGTGGGGAAAGAAATTGTTGTGTTTTATTAATGCTTTACAAATACCAACTCAGTTGGTCGTACAGTATACAGTAATTCACTGTTCCTGACTACAGAGGAGACGTGTTGGAGATCTTTGTGTCAGAGAAATGACTTGGTCAAATCCTTGACCATACCTGTATATTAACTGTGTAGTTGTCTATTTCATCTGGTAACACGAGACATGAAGCTGCTATTATACCTGTATATTAACCGTGTAGTTGTCTATTTCATCTGGTAACACGAGACATGAAGCTGCTATTATACCTGTATATTAACTGTGTAGTTGTCTATTTTATCTGGTAACAAATCAGACATGAAGCTGCTATTATACCTGTATATTAACTGTGTAGTTGTCTATTTTATCTGGTAACACGAGACATGAAGCTGGTATTATACCTGTATATTAACTGTGTAGTTGTCTATTTCATCTGGTAACACGAGACATGAAGCTGCTATTATACCTGTATATTAACCGTGTAGTTGTCTATTTTATCTGGTAACACGAGACATGAAGCTGCTATTATACCTGTATATTAACCGTGTAGTTGTCTATTTTATCTGGTAAACCAAGAGACATGAAGCTGCTATTATACCTGTATATTAACTGTGTAGTTGTCTATTTTATCTGGTAACACGAGACATGAAGCTGCTATTATACCTGTATATTAACCGTGTAGTTGTCTATTTTATCTGGTAACACGAGACATGAAGCTGCTATTATACCTGTATATTAACTGTGTAGTTGTCTATTTTATCTGACAGTAACACGAGACATGAAGCTGCTATTATACCTGTATATTAACTGTGTAGTTGTCTATTTTATCTGGTAACCAGACATTGAAGCTGCTATTATACCTGTATATTAACTGTGTAGTTGTCTATTTTATCTGGTAACACGAGACATGAAGCTGCTATTATACCTGTATATTAACTGTGTAGTTGTCTATTTTATCTGGTAACACGAGACATGAAGCTGCTATTATACCTGTATATTAACTGTGTAGTTGTCTATTTTATCTGGTAACACGAGACATGAAGCTGCTATTATACCTGTATATTAACTGTGTAGTTGTCTATTTTATCTGGTAACACGAGACATGAAGCTGCTATTATACCTGTATATTAACCGTGTAGTTGTCTATTTCATCTGGTAACACGAGACATGAAGCTGCTATTATACCTGTATATTAACTGTGTAGTTGTCTATTTTATCTGGTAACACGAGACATGAAGCTGCTATTATACCTGTATATTAACTGTGTAGTTGTCTATTTCATCTGGTAACACTAGACATGAAGCTGCTATTATATGTGGAAACTGTTATAGATCCAGTCTATGAATAAGAAGCAGCTCTTATTATTTGCCTAGGAACTGGGGGCCTCATGGGGTACTGAACAACAAACACATGACAAGAGAGGTTGTCTTCTGCAAAATGTCTCTACAGTCAGGAAGTCAGTCAGAGGAATGGAGGGCTTTTCCACCGATTAACTACTAACCTACTAATCTCAACCAGGCGCAGTTAGTAGTTAGCAGTTAGCTGATAACAGTTAGCAGTTAGCTGATAGCAGTTAGCTGATAACAGTTAGCAGGTAGCTGATAACAGTTAGCAGTTAGTAGTTAGCAGTTAGCTGATAACAGTTAGCAGTTAGCTGATAACAGTTAGCAGTTAGCTGATAACAGTTAGCAGGTAGCTGATAACAGTTAGCAGGTAGCTGATAACAGTCGTTTCTAGTCGTTTAGTCGTTTCTCCATTGTTGCTTATGTTTGCCTTCTTTCCTGTGTGCAGTACAGTACTGTATATATTTGAGACAAGTTTAGTGTGTAGGACAGTATGTCTGTATGGTACATTATACCAACACTCAGCATCTTTTTAACATCAAAGATACCATTTACCGGGAGTAGCTACTTTTCCTTCCTACTGGTCTTATTGTTAGTATCCATTCATGGTGTCATTTTCTATGTTGATCTCTGAGTTGGCACATAGTGTATATGTGCTGCTAGCTAGCTGGTATTTCTGAAGTTGTCAGTGGTAGGCAGCGTGTGTAAAATGATAAAGACTGCATTGTCTCTCTCGCTCTCTCTCTCTCTCTCTCTCTCTCTCTCTCTCTCTCTCTCTCTCTCTCTCTCTCTCTCTCTCTATCCCCACTACCTCCTGTGCATTTTATTTTTTCTCTCCTGTGGATCTAGAGAGCCTGTCTTGCAGACTGCCTGCCTGGTGTAGCTGCACTCTCACATGAGAGAGAGGCCCCAAAAGGGGGCATTTACAACTGGGAAAAAGGCCAGAGACAAATATCTGGTTCTTATAGCCCCTGTACTCTATTCCTCCCCCACCATTGTTTGGTAGAGTCAGTTTTCCATTGATTCTGAAGATAAATGACCCACTAGCAGCACCCTGGAGAGAGCAGTTACTCCCCCAAAACGTGCCAAGATGGCTACCACAGTACCGTTGTAACAGTACTGTACAGTAGGCTACAGGATTTTACATTTATATTTGACATTTTTGTCATTTAGCAGACACTCTTATCCAGAGCGACTTACAGTAGTAGTGAGTGCATAAGTTTTCCTCACTTCCTTAAAATCTACCTGTAACTTACTTACTGTGTTGTAGTCCCACCAGATGGCCTGTTACATTATCAATGAGTCTGAACCCATTGAAGTCAGTTAATTTTTTATTTTTCCAGTCAATGATTAGCAGAGATTCCTTTGTTGTGCCATACTGTGTCCACAGTATCAACAGGTGCACTTGTAACAGATTTGACTTGCCAGGAATGATCTTGGCACCAAATCACTTATTTGACTGCATAAGAAAACATAGTAAAACTTTATTACTATAAGTAGATAATATATTTGGATTTTGTTTGAATCAGCTTGTTTGAATCAATTTGTTTGAATCAGTGTGTATTATTCACAAGTTTGTTTGATTCAGAGTGTTTGAATCAGTGTTTGATTAACAAGTTTATTTGATTCAGAGTGTTTGAATCAGTGTGTATTATTCACAAGTTTGTTTGATTCAGAGTGTTTGAATCAGTGTGTTTGATTAACAAGTTTATTTGATTCAGAGTGTTTGAATCAGTGTGTTTGATTCACAAGTTTGTTTAAATCTAACACACGTCCAAGAGGACACCACCTCTATACTCTGCTCATCCCCTGACTCCTGTGTTCAACTAAAACCTAGTAAAACGTTTATTACCATCATAGACTTAGAAGAAAACAGTGTTTAAAGTATTCTTTTTTTACAGGACATATTTTCCCTCCTCTACACATCAAATCCCCTGCCTCCTGTATAACCTTTAGCTGAGCCAGCTGAACCAACACTCTAACACATATGGTTGAGGAGGGCTTTGAACCAGGAAGTCATCCACTACTTACTGCAGATATTTATAAACTAGAGCAGAGCCTCTTGATTGAACACCACATGTTTCTGCTCTGCCTCACCAGCCCCTCCCCATCCAACCCCTCTCCCTGAGGGCCTACTGTATGGAGGGAGGGAGGGAGGGAACTCAGATGGAGGCTTAGGGTTTGTTCCCAGCCCTCTCCTTATCTCTCCGAGGGTGTCTCAGGGAGAGTTGCAAAAATTCCATTTCCATTTCACACCTCACACTTGTACATGAAATGAAACAGGACAAATATAAGCACCCACTATTTGATACACTACAGTCAGCCCTGGGACACTCATAGTGTGAGAGAAACCTGAGAAAGATTTTGCACCAGAGCATTGGAATAAGTGCAGGGAAGGGTTTTCACATGTGTGTGTGTGTGTGTGTTTTGAGATATATATACTGTGTGTAAAAGAGAAAGGCAAAGAGAGAGAGAGAGAGAGAGAGAGAGAGAGAGAGAGAACCTGATAGAGAGAGAGAAAATGACAGGGAGAGAGAGAGAGAACCTGATAGAGATAGAGAGAAAGTGACAGAGAGAGAGAGAGAGAACGTGACAGAGAGAGAGAGAGAGAGAACCTGATAGAGAGAAAGTGAGAGAAAGAGAGAGAGAACCTGATAGAGAGAGAGAACCTGAGAGAGAGAGAGAGAAAGTGACAGAGAGAGAGAGGCAGACTGCAGTAGGATGAATGCAGCTGTTGGGAATTTAGAGTGAGAGGGGCTGTAGGGCCTCTCTCTCGTCCTCTCTGTGTGATTGGTTCAGTGTCAGGTACCAAAACCCAGTGAACTCTCCCTCTGTCTACTGCCTGGAGATGTCAGGGCCTAGCAAATACAGTACATAGAGAGATGCTATTGGTCAGCAGATATTTAAATTGTATTTATTTAATTAACCTTTTATATAACTAGGCAAGTCAGTTAAGAACAAATTCTTATTTACAATGATGGCCTACCAAAAAGCAAAAGGCCTCCTGCGGGGACGGGGCTGGGATTATTATAATTTTTTTTAAATTACAAAAAATATAGGACAAAACACACATCACGACAAGAGAGACAACACAGCACTACATAAAGAGAGACCTATAAGATGACAACAGCACAGCATGGTAGCAACACAACATGACAATGCAGCATGGCAGCAGCACAACATGACAACAACATGGCAGCAGCACAACATGGCAACAGCACAGCATGGTAACAACAGAACATGGTAGCAGCACAACATCGTAGCAGCACAACATGGTAGTAGCACAACATGGTAGCAGCACAACATGGTAGAAGCACAACATGGTAGCAACACAACATGGTAGCAGCACAACATGGTAGCAGCACAACATGGTAGAGGCACAACATGGTAGAAGCACAACATGGTAGCAACACAACATGGTAATAGTACAACATGGTAGCAGCACAACATGGTAGAAACATTAGCAGTGCTCTATACTACAGTTTTCTTTTTGTATTGTGTGAACAGCTGCCAGTGCTGGACAGTGGACACTAAAGTATTGTATAGGATTTGTATCTTTATTCAGATATATAGGTTATTTATACAGGCTATTTATACAGGTTAGCATTAAAGGAAAAATCCACTCAAAAACTATATTTTAATAATTTTGTCATTTGTCCACTGTTGATACAGTACATTCCCAAAATGTTTTGCATGTCAGCGCTCAGGTTTTCAGGTTGTAGGTTTTTCAAGAAGCAACATGTCACTTGCCACACCATGATGATCCGGTTTTTCAAGAAGCAACATGTCACTTGCCACACCATGATGATCCGGTTTTTCAAGAAGCAACATGTCACTTGCCACACCATGATGATCCGGTTTTTCAAGAAGCAACATGTCACTTGCCACACCATGATGATCTGGCTTTTTAAGAAGCAACATGTCACTGAAAATTTACTGCTGACAAGCAAAATATTTAGGGCCCAAAAATATATATATATAATTTAGGGCCTCTAATAATGCAAAAAATATCAGAAAATATTTTTGGAGTGGATTTTTCCTTTCATCTTCTTTTGGAAGAGAAACCTGTTTGCTTTTGTATCGTTGACCAGAGTGGACTTTTACTGAGAAAATAATGTTTATACAAGTTTAGGATGGCAAGGTTCTAGAATCTGGTTTTTATTTGTCTTAATTGAACCTTTATTTTACCAGGTTGTCCCATTGTGGTCAAAATACCTCCATTTCAAGGGAGATCTGTTCTGATTTATCTAGTAGTTCACGGCTATAATTACCATATTCCTGCTCTTTAACCATAATTGTGTAAACATTAGTTAGGCCTAATTTACGCTACTTTTCCCTGACTTGTTGATATTGAAATGCTACACCCATTGAGGTCAGTTCACTACTAGAATGTGTGAAACACACTGATCCTTCTGGTGATTGGCTTGTCTGTGTGTAGTCCTGACTCCTATTCCTACTGGTAATTGGCTTGTCTGTGTGTAGTCCTGATCCTACTGGTGATTGGCTTGTCTGTGTGTAGTCCTGACTTCTATTCCTACTGGTAATTGGCTTGTCTGTGTGTAGTCCTGATCCTACTGGTGATTGGCTTGTCTGTGTGTAGTCCTGACTTCTATTCCTACTGGTAATTGGCTTGTCTGTGTGTAGTCCTGACTTCTATTCCTACTGGTGATTGGCTTGTCTGTGTGTAGTCCTGACTCCTATTCCTACTGGTGATTGGCTTGTCTGTGTGTAGTCCTGGCTCCTATTCCTACTGGTAATTGGCTTGTCTGTGTGTAGTCCTGACTTCTATTCCTACTGGTAATTGGCTTGTCTGTGTGTAGTCCTGATCCTACTGGTGATTGGCTTGTCTGTGTGTAGTCCTGATCCTACTGGTGATTGGCTTGTCTCTGTGTAGTCCTGACTCCTGATCCTACTGGTGATTGGCTTGTCTGTGTGTAGTCCTGACTCCTGATCCTACTGGTGATTGGCTTGTCTGTGTGTAGTCCTGATCCTACTGGTGATTGGCTTGTCTCTGTGTAGTCCTGATCCTGCTGGTGATTGGCTTGTCTGTGTGTAGTCCTGACTCCTGATCCTACTGGTGATTGGCTTGTCTGTGTGTAGTCCTGACTCCTGATCCTACTGGTGATTGGCTTGTCTGTGTGTAGTCCTGACACCTGATCCTACTGGTTATTGGCTTGTCTGTGTGTAGTCCTGACTCCTGATCCTGCTGGTCATTGGCTTCTCTGTGTGTAGTCCTGACTCCTGATTCTACTGGTGATTGGCTTGTCTGTGTGTAGTCCTGTGTGTAGTCCATTAACCTTTGACTATTGGATGTTCTTATAGGCACTTTAGCATTGCCAGTGTAACAGTATAGCTTCCGTCCCTCTCCTCGCTCCTACCTGGGCTCGAACCAGGAACACATCGACAACAGCCACCCTCGAAGCAGCGTTACCCATCGCTCCACAAACTCCGCGGCCCTTGCAGAGCAACCACTCCATGTCTCAGAGCGAGTGACGTTTGAAACACTATTAGCGCTCACCCCGCTAACTAGCTAGCCATTTCACATCGGTTACACCAGCCTAATCTTGGGAGTTGATAGGCTTGAAGTCATAAACAGCTCAATGCTTGAAGCATTGCGAAGAGCTGCTGGCAAAACGCACAAAAGTGCTGTTTGAATGAATGCTTACGAGCCTGCTGCTGGCTACCATCGCTCAGTCAGACTGCTCTATCAAATCATAGACTTAGTTATAACATAATAACACACAGAAATACGAGCCTTAGGTCATTAATATGGTCGAATCCGGAAACTATCATCTCGAAAACAAGATGTTTATTCTTTCAGTGAAATACGGAACCGTTCCATATTTTATCTAACGGCTGGCATCCATAAGTCTAAATATTCCTGTTACATTGCACAACCTTCAATGTTATGTCATAATTACGTAAAATTCTGCCAAATTAGTTCGCAAAGAGCCAGGCGGCCCAAACTGTTGCATATACCCTGACTCTACGTGCAATGAACGCAAGAGAAGTGACACAATTTCGCCTGGTTAATATTGCCTGCTAACCTGGATTTCTTTTAGCTAAATATGCAGGTTAATAAAGATATACTTCTGTGTATTGATTTTAAGAAAGGCATTGACGTTTATGTTTAGGTACACGTTGGAGCAACGACATTCCTTTTTCGCGAATGCGCACTGCATCGATTATATGCAATGCACAACACGCTAGATAAACTAGTAATATCATCAACCATGTGTTGTTAACTAGTGATTATGATTGATTGATTGTTTTTTACAAGATAAGTTTAATGCTAGCTAGCAACTTACCTTGGCTTACTGCATTTGCGTAACAGGCAGGCTCCTCGTGGAGTGCAATGAGAGGCAGCTGGTTATAGCGTTGGACTAGTTAACTGTAAGGTTTCAAAATTGAATCCCCGAGCTGACAAGGTACAAATCTGTCGTTCTGCCCCTGAACAAGGCAGTTAACTCACCGTTCCTAGGCTGTCATTGAAAATAAGAATTTGTTCTTAACTGACTTGCCTCGTTAAATAAAGATTAAATAAAGGTGTAATTTTTTTTTTAAATCAGCCAAATCCGTGTCCAAAAATACCGATTTCCGATTGTTATGAAAACTTGAAATTGGCCCTAATTCATCGGCCATTCCGATTAATCAGTCGACCTCTACTCCTGATCCTTCTGGTGATTGACCTCTCTGTGTGTAGTCCTGATCCTACTGGTGATTGACCTCTCTGTGTGTAGGCCTGATCCTTCTGGTGATTGACCTCTCTGTGTGTAGTCCTGATCCTACTGGTGATTGGCTTCTCTGTGTGTAGTCCTGATCCTACTGGTGATTGACCTCTCTGTGTGTAGGCCTGATCCTTCTGGTGATTGACCTCTCTGTGTGTAGTCCTGATCCTACTGGTGATTGACTTCTCTGTGTGTAGGCCTGATCCTTCTGGTGATTGACCTCTCTGTGTGTAGTCCTGATCCTACTGGTGATTGACCTCTCTGTGTGTAGTCCTGATCCTACTGGTGATTGACTCTCTGTGTGTAGTCCTGATCCTACTGGTGATTGACCTCTCTGTGTGTAGTCCTGATCCTACTGGTGATTGACTTCTCTGTGTGTAGGCCTGATCCTTCTGGTGATTGACCTCTCTGTGTGTAGTCCTGATCCTACTGGTGATTGACCTCTCTGTGTGTAGTCCTGATCCTACTGGTGATTGACCTCTCTGTGTGTAGGCCTGATCCTACTGGTGATTGACCTCTCTGTGTGTAGTCCTGATCCTACTGGTGATTGACCTCTCTGTGTGTAGGCCTGATCCTACTGGTGATTGACCTCTCTGTGTGTAGGCCTGATCCTTCTGGTGATTGACCTCTCTGTGTGCAGTCTTGAGGGGAGACTTTGCTGTACAGTTCTGAGAATTGAAAACCAGTATTGTAGTGATGTAAATAAGGCGTTTGCTGTAAAGTAGCCTCTGTCGAGTCCCCAACAACTGGGGACGTTCCAGTTTTCAAAAGAGCCTGTGACACAACTTCCTCTTTTGGACGTTAACAAGGAGACACTTCATCTTAACTCCTCCTCCACATTTACTGGATTGGTTGAACAGTACAGAAGAGAACCTCCCCAACATGTTTTCTTCCTGTCAAGACCAGTATGAAGGGGATCAAGTTTCAGGTGTTTCTTTTATGCCTGCTATGTTAGGTTTAGCTACAAAGTGGATGTAAAATACATATAAATATATTTTTAACCTTTATTTAACTAATAAGAACAAATTCTTATTTACAATGACGGCCTACACCGGCTAAACCTGGACAACGCTGGGCCATTTGTGCGCCACCCTATGGGACTCCCAATCACTGACGGTTGTGTCTGTGGTGACACCTCAAGCACTGAGATGCAGTGCCTTAGACCGCTGTGCCACTCGGGAGTCCAAGAATACATGGGTTATTGTCAGATGATTGCTAATGAAATTGCAGAGAGTTTGTCCCATTAACCCAGTGTTTCCCAAACTAGGGGTCGCGGGTCAACTGATTTGAAAATGGGGTCGCAAGAGAAACTGAAAAAAAAGGGAAAAGATTTAGACCAGGCACTAAATCAGGCTGAGGGGGAAAGATTTAGACCAGGCACTAAATCAGGCTGAGGGGGAAAGATTTAGACCAGGCACTAAATCGGACTGAGGGGGAAAGATTTAGACCAGACACTAAATCAGGCTGAGGTGGAAAGATTTAGACCAGGCACTAAATCAGGCTGAGGGGGAAAGATTTAGACCAGGCACTAAATCAGGCTGAGGGGGAAAGATTTAGACCAGGCACTAAATCAGGCTGAGGGGTAAATTTACATCATCAATGATGATTTAATTTTCTACAAAGAAGATTATACCCAATTATTGGCTGATGATCTTCTGAAATTCCCAATACCTTTCTAATGCATTTAATTCACTTCAAACCATACTTCCTTCAGATTGAAATACTGTCAAAAAGTACTGTCACACTGATTTGTAATAAATTGTCATAGCCCCAATTAAAGAAGTAAACATTGGCCTTTGATTACATAACCTTTTTTTTTACATGGTGGGGTCGCAAAAATAAATTGATATCAAAATGGGGTCTTGGACCCAAAAAGGTTTGGAACCACTGAGTTAAACTTTCTGCAGAAAGGTGTTTTGAAATATTCACTTTTAAATGCGCTGAACTCTACATGTAGCTTCCTCTTTATCCCTGTGTGACTTACTTGGTAGAGCATGGCACTTACAATCTCAGAGTTGTGGATTCAATTCCCGCTTGGGCCACCCATGCAAAAATGTGTATATACACACACACACACACACACACATATACAGTGGGGCAAAAAAGTGTTTAGTCAGCCACCAATTGTGCAAGTCCTCCAGCTTAAAAAGATCAGAGAGGCCTGTAATTTTCATCATATGTACACTTCAACTATGACAGACAAAATGAGAAACAAAAATCCAGAAAATCAAATTGTATGATTTTTAATGAATTTATTTGCAAATTATGGTGGAAAATAAGTATTTGGTCACCTACAAACAAGCAAGATTTCTGGCTCTCACAGACCTGTAACTTCTTCTTTAAGAGGCTCCTCTGTCCTCCACTCATTACCTGTATTAATGGCACCTGTTTGAACTTGTTATCAGTATAAAAGACACCTGTCCACAACCTCAAACAGTCACACTCCAAACTCCACTATGGCCAAGACCAAAGAACTGTCAAAGGACACCAGAAACAAAATTGTAGACCTGCACCAGGCTGGGAAGACTGAATCTGCAATAGGTAAGCAGCTTGGTTTGAATAAATCAACTGTGGGAGCAATTATTAGGAAATGGAAGACATACAAGACCACTGATAATCTCCCTCGATCTGGGACTCCACACAATAACTTTTTGGTAAAAACTCAACTCGTCGTGTTTGGAGGACAAATAATGCTGAGTTGCATCCAAAGAACACCATACCTACTGTGAAGCATGGGGGTGGAAATATCATGTTTTGGGGCTGTTTTTCTGCAAAGGGACCAGGACGACTGATCCGTGTAAAGGAAAGAATGAATGGGGCCATGTATCGTGAGATTTTGAGTGAAAACCTCCTTCCATCAGCAAGGGCATTGAAGATGAGACGTGGCTGGGTCTTTCAGCATGACAATGATCCCAAACACACCGCCCGGGCAACGAAGGAGTGGCTTCGTAAGAAGCATTTCAAGGTCCTGGAGTGGCCTAGCCATTCTCCAGATCTCAACCCATTAGAAAATCTTTGGAGAGAGTTAAAAGTCCCTGTTGCCCAGTAACAGCCCCAAAACATCACTGCTCTAGAGGAGATCTGCATCGAAGAATGGGCCAAAATACCAGCATTAGTGTGTGAAATCCTTGTGAAGACTTACAGAAAACGCTTGACCTCTGTCATTGCCAACAAAGAGTATATAACAAAGTATTGAGATAAACTTTTGTTATTGACCAAATACTTATTTTCCACCATAATTTGCAAATAAATTCATTAAAAATCCTACAATGTGATTTTCTGGATTTTTTTTCTCATTTTGTCTGTCATAGTTGAAGTGTACCTATGATGAAAATTACAAGCCTCTCTCATCTTTTTAAGTGGGAGAATTTGCACAATTGGTGGCTGACTAAATACTTTTTTTGCCCCACTGTATATATATGCACTGTGGTGTTTCAGGCAGAGAAAAGTGACCTCTCCCTGTCCCCTGTCTCTTTGGTGTTTCAGGCAGAGAAAAGTGACCTCTCCCTGTCCCCTGTCTCTGTGGTGTTTCAGGCAGAGAAAAGTGACCTCTCCCTGTCCCCTGTCTCTGTGGTGTTTCAGGCAGAGAAAAGTGACCTCTCCCTGTCCCCTGTCTCTTTGGTGTTTCAGGCAGAGAAAAGTGACCTCTCCCTGTCCCGTCTCTGTGGTGTTTCAGGCAGAGAAAAGTGACCTCTCCCTGTCCCCTGTCTCTGTGGTGTTTCAGGCAGAGAAAAAAGCCCAACTGGTGTCAGTGTTGAACTTAATGGAGGACCATGAGGAGATGGAGCCTGAGCCACAACAGAAAGAAGAGGTGTCAGTCATCACACCCCACCAGCAACAACAACAACAACAGCAGCCCACGGACCCAGCGTCCCCGACTGTGGCCACCACACCTGAACCTGTCCCCATGGCAGGAGGGGACAAGACATCCCCCAAGACTGCCGATACTGAGCCGGAGTACGAGGTAAACACACGGTGTAGCAATTACATATAATGTATACCATTTAGCAGACGGTCATCCACCAGACACTGAATGATAGTTCAGTGAGTACATTGTTGTTTGTTAGTATGGGTATGTGATGATCCCTGTAGTACAGGTGTGGTTTTGGCATTGGGGAGCTGGTGTGGGGGAAGCTGAGGGGGTTCTCCTTTTATGTATTTATTTAACCTTTATTTAACTAGGCAAGTCAGTTAAGAACAAATTCTTATTTACAATGTCGACCTACCCCAATCACGGACGGTTGTGATACAGCCTGGAATCGAACCAGGGTCATTGAGATGCAGTGCCTTAGACCGCTGCGCCAGTCTGGAACCCCTGGTGGTGTTATTGTTGTTGACCGTTGTTGTTGTTGTGCTGTAGGACGGGCGGGATTTCGGCATTGGGGAGCTGGTGTGGGGAAAGCTGAGGGGGTTTTCCTGGTGGCCTGGTCGTATTGTCTCCTGGTGGATGACCGGACGCAGCCGAGCTGCCGAGGGGACACGATGGGTCATGTGGTTCGGTGACGGAAAATTCTCAGTGGTGAGTAAAAAACTGTAAAACAGAGAAACAGTGTTGTGTTCGGTAGGCACCAAACAGATGAAAACAGAGTGGAACTGGAAGGAACTACCTGGATTAATTTGCCCAATAAAAAACTGTCATTTTCAGTTTCCATTTGAAACATTTTGCTACAGTATACCCTACTGAACACCACCCGTTATAAACACCATTTCTGTTCCACTAATTAAAAAATAAATTAAAAAGATCAATGACAATGTTGTGTTGTACAGGTGTGTGTAGAGAAACTGTTGCCTTTCAGTTCCTTCTCCAACGCCTTCCATCAGCCCACCTTCATCAAGCAGCCCATGTATAAGAAAGCCATCTACGAGGTGCTACAGGTCAGTACGGGGTTAGCTTTCATTGTTTCATTCACAGTATTCAGTCGTTTCCTATCACAGTCTTCACAGCGGGTTAAAATGTTTGAAATTATTATAACCAGTTCACAACTAGACCAGGATTATAATCTGGTTTTAATGGATTATAATCTGGTTTTAATGGATTATAATCTGGTTTGTAATGGATTATAATCTGGTTTGTAATGGATTATAATCTGGTTGTAATGGATTTTAATATGGTTGTAATGGATTATAATCTGATTGGAATTGATTATAATCTGGTTTTAATGGATTATAATCTGGTTTGTAATGGATTATAATCTGGTTGTAATGGATTTTAATATGGTTGTAATGGATTATAATCTGGTTGGAATTGATTATAATCTGGTTGTAATGGATTATAATTTCATTGTAATGGTTGTAGTTTGATTGTGATAATGTCATGTCTACCAGCTTTGTGCGCTGGGAGGGATAGCTCAAAGATACAGCACATCTCAAAACCATAGACCATAGGTAGGCAAATAGATTCAGCCGCGGGGTCCGATTTTTGTCTGAGAGGAATTTTCGGGGGGCCGGAACATACTTATAATAATTTTGAACACTCCAAATTTACCACATCTAAGGTCAAAAAGAGATGAGTTCTTTAGTCATTTTGGAAGTTTTTCTTGGCAAGCCATTCCCCTGCCATAGACTGTTGAAAGAGCCATCAAACCCGCTAGAATGGTGATGCCGATGTGCCATTGAGCAAGGCCCTAAACTCTAATTGGCTCCAGGTCCGGTGATGATAATTGCTGACCCTGGCCGTGATCCACTCTCCGAGGAGTCGCAGGGGGAGTTGGGATGTGTAAAAAACACATTTCTAATTCACACCTGCGTATAATACTCACTTGTATATGTGTGAAGTAAGACAAATAAGCACTCACCAAATTATTATTATTATTATTATAGAATGGCTCCAAGAAGGTATACTCTGTAGTAATGACAGAGGCTTATAATACTTACTGTAAATCTCTGGATTAGAGCGTCTGCTAAATGACTCATTACTGTAAATCTCTGGATAAGAGCGTCTGCTAAATGACTCATTACTGTAAATCTCTCTGGATAAGAGCGTCTGCTAAATGACTCATTACTGTAAATCTCTCTGGATAAGAGCGTCTGCTAAATGACTCAATACTGTAAATCTCTCTGGATAAGAGTGTCTGCTAAATGACTCATTACTGTAAATCTCTCTGGATAAGAGCGTCTGCTAAATGACTCATTACTGTAAATCTCTCTGGATAAGAGCGTCTGCTAAATGACTAAAATGTTAATGTAAATACCTGCTAGTATACATACATACAGTGTATTGGGAAAGTATTCAGACCCCTTGACTTTTTCTACGTTTTGTTACACTACAGCCTTATTCTAAAATGGATTACATTTTTGTTTTTTTCCTCATCAATCTAAACACAAACCCCATAATGACAAATCAAAAACAGGTTTTAAGAACTTTTTGCAAATTTATTACAAATTAAAAACTGAAATATTTCATTTGCATAAGTATTCAAATCCTTTACTCAGTACTTTGTTGATGCACCTTTGACAACGATTTCAGCCTTGATTCTTATGGGGTACGACGCTACAAGGTTGGCACACCTGTATTTGGGGAGTTTCTCCCATTCTTCTCTGCAGATCCTGTCAAGCTCTGTCAGGTTGCATGGGGAGCATCGCTGCACAGCTATTTTCAGGTCTCTCCAGAGATGTTTGATCAGGTTCAAGTCCGGGCTCTGGCTGGTCCACCCAAGGATATTCAGAGACTTGTCCCAAAGCCACTCCTGCGGTGTCATGACTGTGTGCTCAGGGTTGTTGTCCTGTTGGAAGGTGAACCTTCGTTCCAGTCTGAGGTCCTGAGCGCTCTGGAGCAGGTTTTCATCAAGGATCTCCCTGTACTTTGCTACATCTTTCCGTCAATCCTGATTAGTCTCCCAGTCCTTGCCGCTGAAAAACATCCCCACAGCATGATGCTGCCTCCACCATACTTCATTGTAGGGATGGTGTGAGGTTTCCGCCAGATGTGACTCTTGGCATTCAGGCCAAAGAGTTCAATCTTGGTTTCATCAGACCAGAGAATCTTGTTTCTCATGGTCTGAGAGCCCTTTAGGTGCCTTTTGGAAAACTCCAAGCGGGCTGTCATGTGCCTTTTTCTGAGGAGTGGCTTCCGTCTGGGCAATCTACCATTAAGGCCTAATTGGTGGAGTGCTGCAGAGATGGTTGTCCTTCTGGAAGGTTCTCCCATCTTTAAAGAGGAGCTCTGTCAGAGTGACCATCGGGTTCTTGGTCACCTCCCTGACCAAGACACTTCTCCCCCGATTGCTCAGTTTTGCTGGGCGGCCAGCTCTAGAAAGAGTCTTGGTGGTTCAAAACTTCTTCTTTTTAAGAATGATAGAGGCCACAGTGTTCTTGGGGACCTTCAATGCTGCAGACATGTTTTGGTACTCTTCCCCAGGTCTGTGCCTCGACACAATCCTGTCTCGGAGCTCCACGGACAATTACCTCAACCTCATGGCTTGGTTTTTGCTTTTGCGGACATGCACTGTCAACTGTGGGACCTTGTATAGACAAGTGTGTGCCTTTCCAAATCATGTCCAATCAATTGGATTTACCACAGTGGACTCCAATCAAGTTGTAGAAACATCTCAAGGATGACCAATGGAAACAGGATGCACCTGAGCTCAATTTCGAGTGTCAAAGCAAAGGCATTTCTGTTTTTTATATTTAATACATGTGTATAAACTTTGAAAAACCTGTTTTCACTTTGTCATTATGGGGTTTTGTGTGTAGATTGAGGGAAATGTTTTATTTAATCCATTTTAGAATAAGGCTGTAACGTAACAAAATGTGGGAAAAGGGAAGGGGTCTGAATACTTTGCAAATGCACTGTACACACAGTGGGCTATGAAATTATTGACACCCTTGATAAAGACGAGCATAAATGACTGTATAAAATAAACAATTTAGATACTGAGCTATATTGTATGCTATCCAAAAATTGGGGAATTATAGTATTCTATACTAAAACAATTGCTCAGAGAAAGCGATTTTGTTTAACAAGTAATCATTTTTTCTCAAAAAGATGGGAGTAAAATGTATTGACACCCCGTTTTCAATCTCTTTCAATACCTCACCTTGTGAGGATAACGGCACTGAGCTTTTTCTAAAATGCTTTATTAGTTGGAGAACACATTGGGAGGGATCTTAGACCCTTCCTCCATACAGAAACTTTACAGACGCTTGATATCAAATCAAATGTATTTATAAAGCCCTTCGTACATCAGCTGATATCTCAAAGTGCTGTACAGAAACCCAGCCTAAAACCCCAAACAGCAAGCAATGCAGGTGTAGAAGCACGGTGGCTAGGAAAAACTCCCTAGAAAGGCCAAAACCTAGGAAGAAACCTAGAGAGGAACCAGGCTATGTGGGGTGGCCAGTCCTCTTCTGGCTGTGCCGGGTGGAGATTATAACAGAACATGGCCAAGATGTTCAAATGTTCATAAATGACCAGCATGGTCGTATAATAATAAGGCAGAACAGTTGAAACTGGAGCAGCAGCACGGTCAGATGGACTGGGGACAGCAAGGAGTCATCATGTCAGGTAGTCCTGGGGCATGGTCCTAGGGCTCAGGTCCTCCGAGAGAGAGAAAGAAAGAGAGAATTAGAGAGAGCATATGTGGGGTGGCCAGTCCTCTTCTGGCTGTGCCGGGTGGAGATTTTAACAGAACATGGCCAAGATGTTCAAATGTTCCTTTGTCTGCCCTTATGGACTGCCCTCTTCCATTCAAACCACATGTTTTCAACGTTTCAAATGTCCTGGTACTGAGTAAAGTTCATGATGCCGTTGACCTTAACAAGGATCGGTGTAAACAAAAAAGGAAACAAAAAATCAAAGATCCACCACCATATTTTAAAGTAGGTATTGGGTTATTTTCTACGGATCCGTTCTCATTTAGACACCAAACCCACCACTGGTTTAAAGTAGGTATTGGGTTATTTTCTATGGATCCGTTGTCATTTAGACACCAAACCCACCACTGGTGTGCGTGGCCAAAGAGCTCTATTTTCATATTATCTGACCAAAGCACCAGTTCCAATACAAGTGCCAATAACTTTTAGCAAACTCCAGGCATTTACATTTGTTGAATGACACGAAAATAGAGCAGTTTTACTTCTTAAGCAACACAAAGCAATTGTATTAGTATAACATTTGTATAAAATAATATAATTTGCATACAATATAGCTCAGTATTTTAATTATTTATTTTACACAGTCATTTTTGCTCATCTTTATCAAGGGTGTCAATCATTTCGGACCCCACTGTACGTACACACACACACACACACACACACGTGATGAAATGATGATAACACTGACAGGTCATGTCTCTTTGCAGGTGGCTAGCACCCGTGCAGGCAAAGCCTTCCTTGCCTGTCCAGAGAGCGATGAGACAGACACCTCCAAGTCAGTGGATCTACACAACAACCAGATGATAGATTGGGCTATGACAGGCTTCCAACCCACCGGGCCCAAGGGCCTAGAGCCACCAGAAGGTAAGTTAGAGTTTCATGTTTATTTTACAATGATTTGTAGTGAATATATTGGAAATCACCTGAGCTTAGAGCCACCTGAAGGCAAGAGGAGCTCATATCATGTTACAACCCTTCTAATAAGACGTGAAGGCTCATACCTACAATACCATTGAAGTGTCCACATTACAGTGGCCAAGTGAAATGTGTCCTCTGCTCCCTTCTCAACTCCCACCGAGACAGCACACATCACACACAGTTGAGAGAAGTACAGGGCCAGACTGCAGCTGGAGAGCATGTTGTGGGGATAAGGGCCTTGCTCAAGGGCCCAACGGTAGGGGAATGTCTTTAGGATGTGATCCCAGCAGCCCTCCAGTTGCCAGATCAATTCCCCCCTTTTTTCCAGCGCCTGGCCCGGGATTCAGACTGGCCACCTTGCGGCTACAGGTCCAACTCCTTAGCCGCTGGGCTACCTACCGCCCCTACCTACCTACACGCTTATAAACAAGTAATAATCCAATATACCGGCAGGCTTTAAGTAAAGTGTTACCGAAATGAGCGCCACAAAGAAAGCGGAAGCTCAATTTCTACACCATATGCTAGATGTATTACACAACAGCTAACATGGCACATAATGGGGAAATAAAGAATCTGACTTGGGTTGTCCTTTGGAAGTACTCTGTTTTCCTCTGCTTATCAGAGGTGTTTATTGTCTTACTCATATGCCCCGCCCACCAGAGGAGCGTAACCCATATAAGGAGGTGTACCCTGACGTCTGGGTGGAGCCAGAGGCGGCAGCCTACACGCCCCCTCCAGCCAAAAAGCCTCGCAAAAGCACAGCAGTCGAGAAACCCAAGGTCAAGGAGATGATTGATGAGGGGACGAGAGGTAAGGCAGCTCCTTTAAGTGGCTTAAATAGGGGTTGTAACCCCTATATACTTCCTACTCGGGGAGGATCTCAGGGCTGTGTGTGTGTGTGGGGTGACAGGTTAGCAGGTGCTTGTACTAGAAGTCAAAGGGTTAACACATCAAATCTGTTAATGAGTGTAGGTGTTGTATGTTATGTAGCTCTTATCTAGCTTTTAGGTAGTTGTTATAAATGTAGTCAGCCTAACTCTCCTTATAATACACTTTATATTGTAGATAGATCTATTTAATATATGTGAAGCAAATGGAGGGGTAGGAGGAAGTATGTCTGCAGATTTATTTTGATTTTTTACATATCTTGAAGATGTCGTCTGTGAAGATGTATCTGTCTGCAGATGGAAACAACAGTAAACATGTCGTCCCCCACGAATGATACAACAAACATGCATATTATATTCTGATCTGAAACTGTCTGTCTGTTTCCAGAGAGACTCGTGTATGAAGTGAGACAGAAGTGCAGAAGCATAGAGGGTAAGTGTTCTGTCTATGTGTTCAGACAGCCAGGGTCGTGTTCAGGCAGCCAGGGTCGTGTTCAGACAGCCAGGGTCGTGTACAGACAGCCAGGGTCGTGTACAGACAGCCAGGGTTGTGTACAGACAGCCAGGGTCATGTACAGACAGCCAGGGTCGTGTTCAGACAGCCAGGGTCGTGTTCAGACAGCCAGGGTCGTGTTCAGACAGCTAGGGTCATGTTCAGACAGCCAGGGTCGTATTCAAACAGCCAGGGTTGTGTACAGACAGCCAGGGTCGTGTTCAGACAGCCAGGGTCGTGTACAGACAGCCAGGGTCGTGTTCAGACAGCCAGGGTCGTGTACAGACAGCCAGGGTCATGTTCAGACAGCCAGGGTCGTGTTCAGACAGCCAGGGTCATGTTCAGACAGTCAGGGTCGTGTTCAGACAGCCAGGGTCGTATTCAAACAGCCAGGGTCGTGTTCAGACAGCCAGGGTCGTGTTCAGACAGTCAGGGTCGTGTACAGGCAGCCAGGGTCGTGTACAGACAGCCAGGCTCGTGTTCAGTGGGCATCAAACGGAACGAAGTGACTATTTTATATCCTCAAAGCATATTGGCTTTCCTTATGAAATTTACATTCTTCTCACATCTGTTCAATTATTCCTTTTGGATCCAAGGCTGGGTGCATGGCAGTGGGATTTTCAGACCTCCAGTTGGTCTTGTGGGCATTGAACTTTCTTGACATTGAATTGTGCAGTCAGGTGGAACAGAGTAAATAGGCATTTTAACATCATAGATTTAGCTGGTGGTAACTTGTGGAATAGACACTGGCTGGAATGCGGTTTTAACCAATCAGCATTCAGGATTAGACCCACCCGTTGTATAAATGTTCATAAAGGACTCTGTTTACGCACCTTTTTCTTTTGTAAGTAGTTGCTAGGCGCCTATTATGTTAAAGCACCGTCTCTCCATCAGAGATTAGTTACCCACTTATTGATTTACATCTCTGAGCGATCAGGGTATACCCACTTGTTGGTTTTACCACTACGTCTCTGGCTTGCACCAATTACATTCTGTCTTTCTCCACAGACATCTGCATCTCCTGTGGAAGTTTGAATGTTTCCCGTGAACACCCTCTGTTTGCTGGAGGAATGTGCCAGAGCTGTAAGGTAAGGAGGGAAGAAGAGGCCATCGAGGACATGAAGTCAGGACTAGCTGTAGGAGTCAGAACTAGTTGTAGGAGTCAGGACCAGCTGTAGGAGTCAGGACTAACTGTAGGGGTCAGGACTAACTGTAGGAGTCATGACTAACTGTAGGAGTCAGGACTAGCTGTAGGAGTCAGGACCAGTTATAGAACTCAGGACTAGCTGGTGGAGTCAGGATTACCTGTAGGAGTCAGGACTAACTGTAGGAGTCATGACTAACTGTAGGAGTCAGGACTAGCTGTAGGAGTCAGGACCAGTTGTAGGAGTCAGGATTAGCTGTAGGAGTCAGGACCAGTTGTAGGAGTCAGGATTAGCTGTAGGAGTCAGGTCCAGTTGTAGGAGTCAATGCTAGCTGTCGGAGTCAGTGCTACCTTTAGGGGTCAGGACTAGCTGTAGGGGTCAGTGCTACCTTTAGGGGTCAGGACTAGCTGTAGGGGTCAGTGCTACCTTTAGGGGTCAGGACTAGCTGTAGGGGTCAGTGCTACTTTTAGGGGTTAGGACTAGCTGTAGAGGTCAGTGCTACCTTTAGGGGTCAGGACTAGCTGTAGGGGTCAGTGCTACCTTTAGGGGTCAGGACTAGCTGTAGGGGTCAGTGCTACCTTTAGGGTTCGGGACTAGCTGTAGGGGTCAGTGCTACCTTTAGGGGTCAGGACTAGCTGTAGGAGGGCTCTATGTATCAAGTGTCTGCAGCAGGAGTGCTGACTTCAATAAATCAATCACATTTATTTATAAAGCCTTTTTTTTTTACATCAGCCGATGTCACAAAGTTTCCCTACAGAAACCCAGCGAAAAAACCCAAACAGCAAACAATACAGATGTAGAAGCACGGTGGCTAGTAAAAACTCCCTAGTAAGGCCAGAACCTAGGAAGAAACCTAGAGAGGAACCAGGCTCTGAGGGGTCCCCTTCTGGCTGTGCCCGGGTGGAGATTGTAACAGAACATGGCCAAGATGTTCAAACATTCATAGATGACCAGCAGGGTCAAATAATAATAATCACAGTGGTTGTAGTGGGTGCAACAGAGGGTGCAACAGGTCAGCATCTCAGGAATAAATGTCAGTTGGCATTTCATAGCTGAGCATTCAGAGTTCGAGACAGCAGGTGAGGTAGAAAAGAGAGAGTCGAAAACAGCAGGTCCGGGACAAGGTAGCACGTCCGGTGAACAGATCAGCGTTCCATAGCCACAGGCAGAACAGTTGAAACGGTAGCAGCAGCAGCACGACCAGGTGAACCCGAGGCATGGTCCCAGGGCTCAGGTCCTGACACCGGATAAGACAGGAGAATTACACCAGATATAACAGACGGACCCTAGCCCCCCAACACATAAACTATTGCAGCATAGATACTGGAGACAGAGACAGGAGGGGTCGGGAGACACTGGTGCCCCGCCCGACAATACCCCCGAACAGGGCCAACCAGGCAGGATATGACTCCACCCACTTTGCCAAAGCACAGCCCCAACAACACTAAAGGGATATCCACAAACCACCAATTTACTACTCTGAGACAAGGCTGAGTATAGGCCATGAAGATCTCCCCCAAGGCACAAACTAAGGGGGCGCCAACACGGACAGGGAGATTAGGTCAGTGACTCAACCCACTCAAATGACACACACCTCCTAGGGACGGCATGGAAGAGCACTAGTAAGCCAGTGACTTAGAAGGGTCAGAGGCAGATAATCTCAGTGGAGAGAGGGGAACTGCTCCAGTGCCTTTCCGTTCACCTTCACACCCCTGGGCCAGAATACACTCAATCATAGGACCTACTGAAGAGATTAATCTTCAATAAAGACTTAAAAGTCGAAACCGAGTCTGCGTCTCTCTCATTGATAGGCAGACCATTTTATAAAAATGGAGCTCTATAGCAGAAAGCCCTGCCTCCAGCTGTTTGCGTAAAAATTCTAAGGACAATAAGGAGGCCTGCGTCTTGTGGTCGTAGTAATGTACAGCAGGACCAAATCGGAGAGGTAGGTGGTAGCATGCTCATGTAATGCTTTGTAAGTTAGCAATAAAACCTTGAAATCAGCCCTAGCCTTAACAGGAAGCCAGTGTAGAGAGGCTAGCACTGGAGTAATATGATCAAATTTTTTGGTTCTAGTCAAGATCCTAGCACTAACTGAAATGTATTCAGTGCATTATCCGGGTAGCCGGAAAGTAGAGCATTGCAGTAGTCTAATCTAGAAGTGACAAAAGCATGGATTAGCTTTTCTGCATCATTTTTGGACAAAACATTTCAGATTTTTGCAATGTTACGAAGATGGAAAAAGCTGTCCTTGAAATATTCTTGAAATGGTCGTCAAAAGAGAGATCAGGGTCCAGAGTAACCCCGAGGCCCTTCAGTTTTATTTGAGACGACTGTACAACCATCAACATTAATTGGTCTAAGGCACTGCATCGTAGTGCTAGCTGTGCCACCAGAGATCCTGGTTCATGTCCAGGCTCTGTCGCAGCCGGCCACAACCAGGAGACCCATGGGGCAGTGCACAATTGGCCCAGCGTTGTTTGGTTTAGGGGAGGGTTTGGCAACAATATTCTTGTCCCATCGCGCACTAGCGACTCCAGTGGCGGGCCGGGCACAATGCACGCTGATACGGTTGCCAGGTATACGGTGTTTCCTCCTACACGTTGGTGCGGCTGACTTTGTGGTTAAGCGGGTGTTGTGTCAAGAAGCAGTGCGGCATGGTTGGGTTGTGTTTCGGGGGACGCATAGCTCTCAACTGTCGCTTCTCCCGAGTCCATACGGGAGTTGCAGCAATGGGACAAGACTAACTACCAATTGGCTACCACTAAATTGGGGAGAAAAAGGGGTAAAAAAAAAGAATAAAATATACAAAAAATAAAAATATTGTTTATGAATGACATCACGAAGAGGTGTATAGCAAAAACAATAGTGGTCCTAAAACAGAACCTTGAGGAACACCAAAACTTACAATTGATTTGTCAGAGGACAAACCATCCACAGAGACAAACTGATATCTTTCCGACAGATAAGATCTAAACCAGGCCAGAACTTGTCCGTGTAGACCAATTACGGTTTACAATCTCTCCAAAAGAATGTGGTGATCGATGGTATCAAAAGCAGCACTAAGGTTTCGGAGCACGAGGACAGATGCAGAGCCTTGGTCTGATGCCATCAAAAGGTAATTTACCACCTTCACGAGTGCAGTCACAGTGTTATGATGGGGCCTAAAACCAGACTGAAGCATTTCGTATACATTGTTCGTCTTTTGAGAGGAGTTGGAGATTCGATATAGGCTGATAGTTTTTTAAAAATGTTCTGGGTCAAGTTTGCATTTTTCAAGAGAAGCTTTATTACTGCCACTTTTAATGAGTTTTGTACACATCCGGTGGATAGGGAGCCATTTATTATGTTCAACATAGGAGGGCCAAGCACAGGAAGTAGCTCTTTCAATAGTTTAGTTGGAATAGGGTCCAGTATGCAGCTTGAAGGTTTAGAGGCCACTACTATTTTCATGAATATGTCAAGATGTCACGCCCTGACCGTTGAGATCTTTTTATTCTCTATGTTTGGTTGGTCAGGGTGTGACTCGGGTGGGAAACTCTATGTTCTGTGTTTCTATGTTTTGTCCGGGTATGGTTCTCAATCAGGGACAGCTGTCTATCGTTGTCTCTGATTCAAATCAAATCAAATCAAATTTTATTTGTCACATACACATGGTTAGCAGATGTTAATGCGAGTGTAGCGAAATGCTTGTGCTTCTAGTTCCGACAATGCAGTAATAGCGAGCAAGTAATCTAACTAACAATTCCAAAAAAAACTACTGTCATACACAGTGTAAGGGGATAAAGAATATGTACATAAGGATATATGAATGAGTGATGGTACAGAGCAGCATAGGCAAGATACAGTAGATGATATCGAGTACAGTATATACATATGAGATAAGTATGTAAACCAAGTGGCATAGTTAAAGTGGCTAGTGATACATGTATTACATAAGGATGCAGTCGATGATATAGAGTACAGTATCAACGTATGCATATGAGATGAACAATGTAGGGTAAGTAACATTATATAAGGTAGCATTGTTTAAAGTGGCTAGCGTTTAAAGTGTTTTTTGGAAATCATACTTAGGCAGCCTTTTTTCCTTTTGTATTTTGTGGGTAGTTGTCTTTGTTAGTGGCCTGTATAGCCCTAGTAAGCTTCATGTTCGTTTTTGTTGTTTCTTGTTCTGTTGGCGACATTTAAAAAAAAAAAAAAAAAAAAAAAAAAGTAAAATGTACGCTCACCACGCTGCACCTTGGTCCGGTCATTTCCACGATTTCGATTTTTTGACACAAGAGATATAGGATAAAAAAAACTTGAGCGTGTCCATTGACCCTAGATCCTGGCAGTATTGTGCAGACTCAGGACAACTGAGCTTTGGAGAAATATGCAGATTCCGAGAGGAGTCCATAATTTGCATGATCTTTTCATCAAAGAAGTTTATCAATTCATCACTGCTGAAGTGAAAGCCATCCTTTCTTGGGGAATGCTGCTTTTTAGTTAGCTTTGCGACAGTACCACATTTTTGGTGGGGATTGTTCTTATTCTCCTCAATTAAGTTGGAAAAATAGAATGATTGAGCAGCAGTGAGGGCTCTTCGATATTGCACGGTACTGCCTTTCCAAGTTGGTTGGAAGTCTTCCAGTTTGGTGGAGCGCCATTTCCATTCCAATTTTCTGGAAGCTTGCTTCCCCTTCAGGGCTCAGGTATTTTCTGGAAGCTTGCTTCCCCTTCAGGGCTAAGGTATTTTCTGGAAGCTTGCTTCCCCTTCAGGGCTCAGGTATTTTCTGGAAGCTTGCTTCCCCTTCAGGGCTCAGGTATTTTCTGGAAGCTTGCTTCCCCTTCAGGGCTCAGGTATTTTCTGGAAGCTTGCTTCCCCTTCAGGGCTCAGGTATTTTCTGGAAGCTTGCTTCCCCTTCAGGGCTCAGGTATTTTCTGGAAGCTTGCTTCCCCTTCAGGGCTCAGGTATTTTCTGGAAGCTTGCTTCCCCTTCAGGGCTCAGGTATTTTCTGGAAGCTTGCTTCCCCTTCAGGGCTCAGGTATTTTCTGGAAGCTTGCTTCCCCTTCAGGGCTCAGGTATTTTCTGGAAGCATGCTTCCCCTTCAGGGCTCAGGTATTTTCTGTATACCAGGGAGCTAGTTTCTTGTGACAAATGTTTTTTGTTTTTCGGGGTGCGACTCCATCTAGGGTATTATTCAAGGTTACATTTAGTTCCTCAGTTAGGTGGTTAACCGATGTTTGTACTCTGACATCCTTGGGAAGGTGGAGGGAGTCTGGAAGGGCATCTAGGAATCTTTGGGTTGTCCGAGAATTTATAGCACGACTTTTGATGATCCTTGGTTGGGGTCTGAGCAGATTATTTGTTGCGATTGCAAACGTAATAATATGGTGGTCCGATAGTCCAGGATTATGAGGAAGAACAAGATCCACAATATTTATTCCACGGGACAAAACTAGGTCCAGAGTATGACTGTGGCAGTGAGTAGGTCCGGAGACATGTTGGACAAAACCCACTGAGTCGATGATGGCTCCGAAAGCCTTTTGGAGTGTGTTTGTGGACTTTTCCATGTGAATATTAAAGTCACCAAAAATGTGAATATTATCTGCTATGACTACAAAGTCCGATAGGAATTCAGGGAATTCAGTGAGGAAAACAGTAGCTATAAAAAGGGATTGAGTAGGCTGCATAGATGTCATGACTAGAAGCTCAAAAGACGAAAACGCAGTCATTTTTTTGTTGTAAATTGAAATATGCTATTTTAAATTTTAGCAACACCTCCGCCTTTGCGGGATGCGCGGGAGATATGGCGCTAGTGTAACCAGGAGGAGAGGCCTCATTTAACACAGTAAATTCAATAGGCTTAAGCCATGTTTCAGTCAGGCCAATCACATCAATATTATGATCAGTGATTACTTCATTGACTATAACTACCTTGGAAATGAGGGATCTAACATTAAGTAGCCCTATTTTGAGATGTGAGATATCACCAACTCTTTCAACAATGACGGGAATGGAGGAGGTCTTTATTCCAGTGAGATTGCTAAAGCGAACTCTGCCATGTTTAGTTTTGCCCAACCTTGATCGAGGCATATACACGGTTTCAATGGGGAAAGCTGAGCTGACTACTCTGATTGTGCTAGTGGCAGACTCCACTAACCTGGCAGGCTGGCTGACAGCACCCTATCTTATTGTGGAGCCAGAGGAGTTAGAGCCCTGTCTATGTTGGTAGATAAGATGAGAGCACCCCTCCATCTAGAATGGAGACCATCCTCCTCAGGCTTGGTCCTGTTTGTGGATGAGTCCCAGAAAGAGGGCCAATTATCTACACATTCTATGTTTTGGGACATGCATAAATCAGTTTTCAACAAGCGATTGAGTTGTGAGACTCTGCTGTAGAGCTAATCACTCCTCCTAACTGGGAGGGGGCCAGAGACAATTACTCGATGCCGACACATCTTTCTAGCTAATTTACACACTGAAGCTATGTTATGCTTGGTGACCTCTGACTGTTTCATCCGAACATCGTTGGTGCCAACGTGGATAACAATATCCCTATACTCTCTACACTCTACAGTTTTAACCTTAGCCAGTACCCTCTTCAGATTAGCCTTTACGTCGGTAGCCCTACCCCTAACCCTACCCCTAACACTACCTCTAACCTTACCCCTAACACTACCCCTAATCCTACCCCTAACCCTACCACTAACCCTACCCCTAACCCCTAACCTTAAACCTAACCCCTACCCCTAACCTTAAACCTAACCCCTACCCCTAACCATAAACCCAACCCCTACCCCTAAACCCTAACCATAAACCTAACCCCTACCCCTAACCCCTAACCTTAAACCTAACCCCTACCCCTAAACCCTAACCATAAACCCAACCCCTAACCCCTACCCCTAAACCCTAACCATAAACCTAACCCCTACCCCTAACCCCTTAACCATAAACCTAAACCCTAACCATAAACCTAACCCCTAACCCTGCCCCTAACCCCTAACCCTACCCCTAACCCCTAACCCTACCCGTAACCCTACCCCTAACCCCTACCCCTAAACCCTAACCATAAACCTAACCCCTAACCCTACCCCTAAACCCTAACCATAAACCTAACCCCTAACCCTACCCCTAAACCCTAACCATAAACCTAACCCCTACCCCTAAACCCTAACCATAAACCTAACCCCTAACCCTACCCCTAAACCCTAACCATAAACCTAACCCTACCCCTAAACCCTAACCATAAACCTAACCCCTAACCCTACCCCTAAACCCTAACCATAAACCTAACCCCTAACCCTACCCCTAAACCCTAACCATAAACCTAACCCCTAACCCTACCCCTAACCCCTACCCCTACCCCTAACCCCTACCCCTAACCCCTACCCCTAACCCCTAACCCTACCCCTAAACCCTAACCATAAACCTAACCCCTACCCCTAAACCCTAACCATAAACCTAACCCTACCCCTAAACCCTAACCATAAACCTAACCCCTAACCCTACCCCTAACCCCTACCCCTAACCCCTAACCCCCCCTAACCCCTAACCCCTACCCCTAAACCCTAACCATAAACCTAACCCCTAACCAGATAAAGCGTCCATGTGAAAAAGTTGAATGAAAAAATTATTAAACGGTTATTATTAAGTTCAGATCAGTTTTGCTTTTAGATCACGATAAATAAGATTACAAGGACGGGTTGGACATGATTCAGCACTCTTATTCTGAGATGCTTGATATGGACCCTGGTCTAACCCCCCTCTAGGTTTTAAGCCCTATTTTAAAGCTCTCTGTTACCAAAACACAAACACAGCTTACAGGAAAAGCTTACAGAATCACTAGACACATAATGTGTTAACAATAAGGCTATTACAAACACAACAAACCTTTTAGTACACATTCAGTGTTCTCTGTGAGTCAATGATACTTAGTGTTCACACTGATTTTCTCATTGCTACTTGTTGTTCTTTTAATAATAATATTGACAATAATGTGATTCAGCTTATAGAGCGCATATCATTACACAGCGAATCTCAACACTGAAATGTCTTGTTCACTGTGTTCCAGAACTGCTTTCTAGAATGTGCATATCAGTATGATGACGATGGTTACCAGTCATACTGCACCATCTGCTGTGGGGGACGAGAGGTTCTCATGTGTGGGAACAACAACTGCTGCAGGTGAGTGGACTACTTTCATATGATGCTGAGTTCACAAATATGTGTGTTATTGTTCATTAACTGGTGTGATTCACTCGGTGTGTTAGAGTGTGCCAGTTTACGTTTATCTTGATGGTTTGCATAAGTGTGTGTGTCTTTGTGCATTGTGTGTGTACAGTATGTTCGTTCTTACGTTTGTGTGATTGCGTGGGTCCGTGTGTGTGTGTGTGTGTGTGTGTACAAGTGTCTAGCAGTGTAATAACACACCTCCCTCTGTCCCCTCCAGGTGTTTCTGTGTGGAGTGTGTTGACCTACTTGTGGGGCCAGGTGCAGCACAGATAGCTATTAAAGAGGATCCCTGGTGCTGCTACATGTGTGAGAAGGGCCAGAAGGGAGTGTTCGGCCTGCTGGAGCGTCACACTGATTGGCCCTGCCGTCTACAGCACTTCTTCGCTAACAATCACGACCAAGATTTTGTGAGTAGTACCTCAGTACTAGCTGTGTGTGTGAAGTTCACACCCAAATAAAATAAAAATGTCACATGCGCCGAATACAACAGTGAAATGCTTACTTACAAGCCCTTAACCAACAATGCAGTTTTAAGAAAAATAAGTGTTAAAGTATTTACTAAAATAACCTGAAGTAAAAAATGTATAAATTAAATAACAAATCAAAATAAAGAAGCCACAGAGCCACAGTGATTCTATGTTCCATTGTGACACACAGTGTGTATTACAGCCAAATTAGCTCCCTAAATCTGCAACAATGAGCAGGCAGATTATCACAGCTATGGGGCTCTATGAATAGGGCTTCACACATTAGAGACAGCTGAAGTCATTCCAGGCTCCCTCTCCTCTGGGTCAAAACTGAGCCGTATCTTCTCTCTCTCTCTATCTCTCTCTCTCTCTCTCTCTCTCTCTCTGTTGTTTCACAGGAACAACCAAAGCTTTACCCTCCAGTCATGGCAGAGAAGAGACAACCTATTCGTGTCCTGTCACTGTTCGACGGCATAGCAACAGGTTAGACAGGAATCTCCCCTCCTGTCCTCTTTTCTCCTCCTTCCCCTCTCCTTCCCCTCCTCTCCTCTCCTTGACACAAAACCCTCTGAAAGTCTCTGTCTCTACAAAACGTTCTGCCCGCCTCAGGTTACACTGGGACTGGCACCCTAACTCATGACTATATTTACAACACTGACTGTCTTGGAAGGAAGGATGGATGGATGGATGGATGGATGGATGGATAGATAGATAGATAGATAGATAGATAGATAGATAGATAGATAGATAGATAGATAGATAGATAGATAGATAGATAGATAGATAGATAGATAGATAGATAGATAGATAGATAGATAGATAGATAGATAGATAGATAGATAGATAGATAGATAGATAGATAGATAGATAGATAGATAGATAGATAGATTGATAGATAGAAAACTAATCCACACAGTATGCTATTTAACCATATTGTCTAGCAGTGCACTTCTCATACCTTTCCTGTCTGTTCTTCACTTCCCTATCTGTTTAATAAAACCACACAAAAATACAAAAGAAGTTGGAATTCCCACTCCTGTAAAAAGAAAAGGCAACCACTGTGAATGCTAATTAATGGTGCGCCTCAGGCCAGACCTTCAGCGTTGTGTCTGTATTCTGTCATTCAGTTCATCAATTTCAAGTTAATCATTATATAAATAGAATCATCCACTCTATTTAACCAGGATAATCCACTCAGCAACAACTGTCAGTGTTGTCCAGGAAGTCATGGCGTCCATCAAAAGAGCAACAACATGCTACTGTTTGACCTCATTGACCTCTGACCTTTAGGTCTGCTGGTGCTAAAGGAGCTGGGTATCCAGGTGGAGCGCTATGTGGCGTCGGAGGTGTGTGAGGACTCTATCACGGTGGGCATCGTCAGGCATCAGGGACGCATCATGTACGTGGGCGACGTGAGGAACGTCACACGCAAACATGTGAGTATCATACAGTATAACGTTATGAACTGTGAGACTAGATCAAGGTCACTCCCAATAGCCTAGCTCAAAGACGAACGCCCTAGCCACAGTCTCTCAATAAGGATATCCCAATAGCCTGGCTCAAAGACGAACCCCCTAGCCACAGTCTCTCAATAAGGATATCCCTATAGCCTAGCTCAAAGACGAGCGCCCTAGCCACAGTCTCTCAATAAGGATATCCCAATAGCCTAGCTCAAAGACGAGCGCCCTAGCCACAGTCTCTCAATAAGGATATCCCAATAGCCTGGCTCAAAGACAAACACCCTAGCCACAGTCTCTCAATAAGGATATCCCAATAACCTAGCTCAAAGACGAGCGCCCTAGCCACAGTCTCTCAATAAGGATATCCCAATAGCCTGGCTCAAAGACAAACGCCCTAGCCACAGTCTCTCAATAAGGCTATCCCAATAGCCTGGCTCAAAGACAAACACCCTAGCCACAGTCTCTCAATAAGGATATCCCTATAGCCTGGCTCAAAGACGAACGCCCTAGCCACAGTCTCTCAATAAGGATATCCCAATAGCCTGGCTCAAAGACGAACGCCCTAGCCACAGTCTCTTAATAAGGATATCCCAATAGCCTGGCTCAAAGACGAGCGCCCTAGCCACAGTCTCTCAATAAGGATATCCCTATAGCCTGGCTCAAAGATGAACGCCCTAGCCACAGTTTCTCAATAAGGATGTCCCAATAGCCTAGCTCAAAGACGAACACCCTAGCCACAGTCTCTCAATAAGGATATCCCAATAGCCTGGCTCAAAGACGAACGCCCTAGCCACAGTCTCTCAATAAGGATATCCCAATAGCCTGGCTCAAAGACAAACACCCTAGCCACAGTCTCTCAATAAGGATATCCCAATAGCCTGGCTCAAAGACAAACACCCTAGCCACAGTCTCTCAATAAGGATGTCCCAATAGCCTGGCTCAAAGACAAACACCCTAGCCACAGTCTCTCAATAAGGATATCCCAATAGCCTAGCTCAAAGACAAACACCCTAGCCACAGTCTCTCAATAAGGATATCCCAATAGCCTGGCTCAAAGACAAACACCCTAGCCAATAGTCTCTCAATAAGGATATCCCAATAGCCTGGCTCAAAGACAAACGCCCTAGCCAATAGTCTCTCAATAAGGATATCCTAATATCCTGGCTCAAAGACGAACGCCCTAGCCACAGTCTCTCAATAAGGATATCCCAATAGCCTGGCTCAAAGACGAACGCCCTAGCCACAGTCTCTCAATAAGGATATCCCTATAGCCTGGCTCAAAGACGAACGCCCTAGCCACAGTCTCTCAATAAGGATATCCCTATAGCCTGGCTCAAAGACGAACGCCCTAGCCACAGTCTCTCAATAAGGATATCCCAATAGCCTGGCTCAAAGACGAACGCCCTAGCCACAGTCTCTCAATAAGGATATCCCTATAGCCTGGCTCAAAGACGAACGCCCTAGCCACAGTCTCTCAATAAGGATATCCCTATAGCCTGGCTCAAAGACGAACGCCCTAGCCACAGTCTCTCAATAAGGATATCCCAATAGCCTGGCTCAAAGACAAACACCCTAGCCACAGTCTCTCAATAAGGATATCCCTATAGCCTGGCTCAAAGACGAACGCCCTAGCCACAGTCTCTCAATAAGGATATCCCAATAGCCTGGCTCAAAGACGAACGCCCTAGCCACAGTCTCTTAATAAGGATATCCCTATAGCCTGGCTCAAAGACGAACGCCCTAGCCACAGTCTCTTAATAAGGATATCCCAAATGAGAAAGATTGTAAGGTGCCTATCAGTGAGAGTTATTACAATAACACTTCATATAACACAAAATGTGTCTCTTAGTTGAATAATCAGTCTATTTTTCTTTCTTATCTCCTGTCCTCCTCCTTTCTCTTGTTGTTTTCCTGTTCTCTCTCTCCCTCGTTAACAGTTACACGAGTGGGGCCCCTTTGACTTAGTGATTGGTGGAAGTCCGTGTAACGACCTCTCTATTGTCAACCCAGCTAGGAAGGGTCTTTATGGTAGGTGACAACTCTTTACCATTTATCACTTGTGTTCTGGGCCTGCTGAAGACTTATTTCCTGTAGCTGAATTTCATATGCCTGTCCTTCTCGGTCTGTCCTGTAGAGGGCACTGGTCGGCTGTTCTTTGAGTTCTACCGCCTGCTGCACGAGGCTCGGCCCAAAGAGGGCGACAACCGGCCGTTCTTCTGGCTCTTTGAAAACGTGGTGGCAATGGGCGTCAGTGACAAGAGAGACATCTCTCGCTTTCTAGAGGTTTGTTCCTTTACAGAGTCTATATAACTTCTAGAAGAACAAATTATACTATATTTCAGTCATGGAAGTAATGTATATCAGTCATCCCTTGGAATATGGATTCACGTATTATGAATGCCTTGTGGTGATAATTGACAGTGCATGCTGTCAATATACTAGTTAGGTTATGAAGGGAGCAGTTTAAACTGTTAATTTAAACATATTAATTGATCATTGTATGACATTTTCCTTCTACAAAATATTATCTTCACTACATTCTTCTGGTAATTATTGCAAAAGAGAATGTGTCTTCAATAACCTGGTTAAATAAAGGTTAAATTAATATCCTGTCTCTCCTCTTCCAGTGTAACCCGGTGATGATCGATGCCAAGGAGGTGACTGCTGCCCATCGTGCTCGCTACTTCTGGGGCAACCTGCCTGGCATGAACAGGTTGGTGAGAGAACGGTGAGGGAAGAAACAGCGAGCCTGTCACCTAAAGCAATTTATACCTGGGCTAGTTCCTGAGCCAGTCAAACCCAGGAACTAAATAATCCTAATCACCTTTTTTATCTCTCCCCTCCTCTCTCTCTCTCTCTCTCTCTCTCTCACGCTCTCTCACGCTCTCCTCCTCTCGCTCACTCACTCACTCTCTTTCTCTCTCTCTCTCTCTATCTCTCCTCTCTCTCTCTCTCTCTCACGCTCTCTCACGCTCTCCTCCTCTCGCTCACTCACTCACTCTCTTTCTCTCTCTCTCTCTCTCTCTCTCTCTCTATCTCTCCTCTCTCTCTCTCTCTCTCTCACGCTCTCTCACGCTCTCCTCCTCTCGCTCACTCACTCACTCTCTTTCTCTCTCTCTCTCTCTCTCTACCTCTCCTCTCTCTCTCTCTCTCTCTCACGCTCTCTCACGCTCTCCTCCTCTCTCTCACTCACTCACTCTCTTTCTCTCTCTCTCTCTCTCCCCTCTCTCTCTCCTCCTCTCGCTCACTCACTCACTCTCTTTCTCTCTCTCTCTCTCTCTCTCTCTCTCTTTCTCTCTCTCTCTCCTCTCTCTCTCCTCGTTTTGCTCACTCACTCTCTTTCTCTCTCTCTCTCTCTCTCTCTCTCTCTATCTCTCTCTCTCTCACGCTCTCCTCCTCTCGCTCACTCACTCACTCACTCACTCACTCTCTTTCTCTCTCTCTCTCTCTCTCTCTCTCTCTCTCTCTCTCACGCTCTCCTCCTCTCGCTCACTCACTCACTCTCTCGCTCTCGCTCTCTCTTTCACTCGCCCTCTCTCTCTCTCGCTGTCTCTCTCTCTCACTGTATTTTCACACATCTCTTACTTTTCCATCTGTATTCCTCTTCAGGCCCTTGACGGCCATGTTCACTGACAGACTAGACCTTCAGGACTGTTTGGAGCACGGCAGAACAGCGAAGGTCACTTATTCATCTATTTTTGTAGCTGTATTTTTTTTTTTTGTACAAATTATGCATATGGCCAAATATGTAATTTATATAGTTCATTAATTTGATTAACTTAGTTCAAGAAAAAAATAAGTTGAGTGTGAGTACCTTTTGAACAGTCAAATTAAATGTTTGGTCATATGAACAATTTGGTCTGTAAACAATACTTGGTTGTCCTATACTTATGCACCAGCCACTTAGTGTGTTCACCATCTGGTTTCCCCTCAGTTTGGCAAAGTGAGGACCATCACCACTCGCTCTAATTCCATTAAGCAGGGTAAAGACCAGCACTTTCCCGTCTTCATGAACGAGAAGGAGGACATTCTTTGGTGCACTGAGATGGAGAGGTAGGAACTGATTACCTTTCAAATTCATTAATCATACCATAATCAAATGACTTTATTACGAGCAGTTTTTCACAGTGGCATACATCTTTATTATAAAATGATTCCCTTACAGAAAGTGATATATATGATTCCAATGTACCCTTCTATAAAGGACCTAAAGTCAATCTCACATGAAAACATAGCCCTATGTCACTAATTCTCTTCCTCTCTTTGTCCCTCTGTATCTATCCATCTGTCTCCTGCGCTGTCTGTCTGTCTCTTGTTCCCTCTGGTGGCTGTCTGGTTACTGTCTCCTTCCCCAGGGTGTTTGGCTTCCCAGTCCATTACACAGACGTGTCCAACATGAGTCGGCTGGCCAGGCAAAGGCTTCTGGGAAGGTCGTGGAGTGTACCGGTCATCCGACACTTGTTTGCACCACTCAAAGAATATTTTGCCTGCGTTTAACAAGACTTGACTCAACAAGACCATCACAAACATAGAACTGATGTTGTAACCAGAAACATGAGCATTGGTGAAATTATACTACTCTCTGGTACCTGGTATCATTTCCCAGGCAAGCAAAACATCATGAAAGTAAATATTTCAAATTATTTCTTGTAATTTGAAATGTACTTCTTATTCTATTTAATATGTATATGTCATTTTACCTTTTAGCAGTGTTATCCAGTATTTTTTTAATTGATTTATTTGTGCAAGCTATACTTGAGACAAGGCTTTCTTCTCAAGGCACTGAGAAAGAAGAAACTAGGATCTGTGTGGCTTTTAGAATAAGGACTAGGATTGGATGATTGGAAAAGATCTGAAAGAGAGTTGATGATACTGTATGTACAGTATGTATGTGAAAGATATTGGCTGTGTAGGCATGATTTTCTATTGGCCAATATCTGAAGTGGGTAAAGCAAGCCAGCGATAGTATAGTCATGTTGAGTTTTGATTCCTCCAGCTACTGAGCCTCGCAGAGCTAAAGTGAATAAGGGTGATTGTCTTCAGTGTCATAGAAAGCTGTGTCTTAATGAATCCAAAACATCAGATCACATATACCTCTTTGTTTAAAGTTTATATACACAGTTAACTGAAGGTAAAGGTACTACTGTAAAATGGTTTCAATACCATGGTGCTTCACGACGATAGGAAGCATCACAGGTCATGTGGCACAGGCACTACACTTTAGACAAGATGGGAATTTATTTTTTTTACGTTTTTTTTTCAGTGTAGTTTTTTCACTATTTAAAGAAGTTCTGTGTTATTTTAGTAAATTTAAATGATTTCAAAGTGGCGATTAAAGGTGTGGTGACAGAAGACTGCAGAACAATATGCCATATCCTCCTCTTTTCTGTTTTACAGCTTTTATAAACATCAATTCTACTGGTGTTTTTAAAAGAATTGTTCAAGCCTTGCTACATGTAAACTCAGGCCCCCCCATGCATGCCTGTGTCTGACTCTGCACAAACACAACATGAAGCTAGCCACATGGGCGGTGATGCATTCTGTCGTTACAACAACAACAAAATACCTTAAGATCAAAGTCTGTGGTGATGCTTCTTTTCTAATGTCATCACTGTACAACTGTTAGTGAGCACGGTGGTTGGACTGGAGGGAGGGCAGATGGCCTGGGGTTTCCACAATAAAGTAAAGACTCTCCTTCCCTTTTTCACCCCTGCAAACTACATACTGTCAGGTGCAAATCTTCTAACAAAATGGTGCGGCTTCACAATGTTCTTCTACCTTTTTATAGCGATTTTGTGCTGTTTTACCAACATTATAAAAGCACTTTTTTATATGTATACTTTTTTTTTCTTCAGTATTTTAAAATGTTTCTTCTTGGTTTTTCTTGTGAAATGTTGTTTTTATGATGTGAACTGTTCTACAGCTGTGTAATAGAGTATGTTTTCTATACAGTAGGGCTGTGCCAATAGAAGTGGAAGAATGGACTCATAGAATTATGTTAAATCCATGTATCCATGGAAACGATTGATTATTGATCCTACTCAATGTACAGTAGATTCATAGAAAATGATTGATGTGCTCCATTTTCATATTGTCTTCTGTTGAAAGCCGTAATTCAGTATACCATTCTCTGGATAAAAAAAGACATTGTAGAATTTAAAACAGAGTTAAGGAACTATGTTATACCGTATGTTTGTAACGTTACCTTTCCAAATGAATACCAGACCGCAGATGCAATGTCCTCTGCACCTTCCTCTTGTAGACCTCAAGTAATTAGAAAAAGCGAGAGTGATAGAGACAGATTTTCAAACTGATTACAGGGCCTGCTCCAGGCATAAGCGTTTTTTGTTTTTTTTAGGAACTCAGTCTGAACTTACTGAACTTACTGAACGTACTGAACATACTGAACTTACTGAACGTACTGAACGTACTGAACTTACTGAACGTACTGAACTTACTGAACGTACTGAACTTACTGAACGTACTGAACTTACTGAACGTACTGAACTTACTGAACGTACTGAACTTACTGAACTTACTGAACTTACTATTGAAAGTAAGAATAGTTCAATACACCAGGTGCAATTTAGACATTTGTTTGGGCATCATTCTGCAGTTTTTCTTTTGTATGTCAGTCACTGACAGTCACTCAATTGGCCATGTCAGCTAACCATTTTTAGATTGGTAGTTAGTCTAGCCTGCTATCTAAACTTGAGTAGTTATGGCCAAATACTGACCGGGCAAGCAGGGCACGTGCCTAGGGCCCTGACTTCAAGGGGGCCCCATTTATTTGGTTAGTTATTCTCACTCTAAATCTTGGCAAAATGGATAGATTTGATTTATGATTTGATTTAGAAGTGCAGGAAATTAGCTATAGAACTGAAAAATAAATTCTCTGCCCCATGGCAAAATGAGTAGAATTGCATGAAATGTGTGATGAAATTGCAAAAATAATTCTCTGTCCAATGGCAAAATGTGTAGAATTGCAGAAAATTTTATTTAAAACTGCAACATTTTCTCTACGCCCCATGGCAAGATGTGTAGAATTGCTGGGAATTCATTTTTAAATGTGTGGACGATTTAGAAATGAGTTTTTCAGAACTCAAAACTGAAGAGTGAACGGTGACCAGAAAAAATACATTAGCAGAGATGATGACTTACCAATGTTCTATCTAAATATTCAAAATGACTTCATTTCATAAATGTAGTTTCATACATGATTAAGTTCTTAAGTGACCTTATCGTATCCTTTCCACCTTTTTAGTTGAACTTCGGACATTGGGTTTGCAGGAATCCTCATGCGTTGTGTTGACATTGATGTTAATTCCCTCTCCCTGTAGTAAATGACCATGCCCCTTGTACAGTTTGTACATAGAGTTTTCCTGTCACTGTTTTTGATTTGTTTTTCTCTGTTTGAATTACCTATGAGATGTACAAATATAATTCTTTGCTAATATATATCATGGAATTAGAAAAAAAAAAGATTAGGTGAAAAAGTCAAAAGAAAATCAAGTAAAATAGTTTTTTTTTTTAAATATCATAATAAGCTATGAAGCATTAGAGGGTAGACTCCAAGTGTTGCCTTCTAGTACTGTTCATTTGTTTGATTTGTTTTTTGATGTTTTGAGTGAGTCCTGAGTGAATCCAGTTTAAATGTGTCAAGTGATCTTTAGCCTAATAATGACAGCTTTAAGATGCAACGGTCTCTACTTCACTGCACAGCCCTACATAATGTTGGTTGTTTTTGCCTTTTGTTTCTTTTTATAAGAACTATAAAGAGGGATTGTAGGTGTTTCTGACGGTGCTAAACATTTTATCTAATCAAGAAAAAATATATTTGTTTTGGAAGAGAAATAAAACTTGTCTTGACAATGACTGTTTTTAACTTCCTTGTAGTATGATGGAAAAGCACCATTATTTCACTCTCATAGGATGCATATATTAACAAATACATTTGAACTTTTGACTTGAAAAAAATATAAATAATAATGAGTTTCCTATATTGTTTTAGACTAGAAATTGCTGTAGTTGGTTGGTGCTTATCTGTTGGAAAAACCATTTACTCCATAATGGGAAATAACAAAAAAAGAAAAGCATTTCAGTAATAACGTTTACTGTAGCATAATGTATGTGTAAAACCTGGCATCCGCTTTGCTTCTTAATCCTACATTCCGTGCCATAATATTCTGTCCTCCATGTCTTGTTTTCGATGGTCATTTTTGTTATTATTGGCAAATATTAATCTGTGTCCCAAATGACACCCTATTCCCTATATAGTGCACTACACTACATTGGACACTAGTCAAAAGTAGTGCGCTATACAGGGAATAGGGTGCCATTTAGGATTCTTTCCCATGACATTTCACTGTTCCAATGCATCAGACAGGTCAGTCTGTGTGACTTTCTTTTTGTGTCATATTCATTGTTTTATGGCCTATGTTCTTTGTCTTTAAGATGATCAGTGCATACAGCAAATGTAGCAGTCATTCTCCACCCTTTACCCATTACTTATGTTTTAGTGCCCAGAAATAAGAAAACGGCTCCTTATGTATTTGTGCTGGAGAACACTTGAATAAATGTATTGTTTTTGTGCAAAAATATGATAGCTCTTGTTATTCTTCACCTATACCCGGAATAAATTGAACCATACAAAATCTGATCACTATATTTGATCAGTTTTCTTGGCAACATTTAAAAAAAACTTTATTTAACTAGGCAAGTCAATTAAGAAGAAATTATTATTTTCAACAACAGCCTAGGAACAGTGGGTTAACTGCCTGTTCAGGAGAAGGACGACAGAGTTGTACTTTGTCAGCTCAGGGATTCAAACTTGCAACCTTCTAGTTACTAGTCCAACGCTCTAACCACTAGGCTACCCTGCCGCCTCAAACATAACAACATACATTACATATGGAACAATTGTTGCACATCTATACTAAAGTAAAAACTAAAGCCTACTTTTAAACCGTTTTAAAATCTCAGGGAAACATTTTTATTTAAAAAAAGGTAATAGTTTGTTGGCTCTGCTATTGCTCACATCACCCTGGATTTTCTCACACATTTAAGGCCTACCGATTACTAATAATAATAATCTGTGTTTGTAGTGTTTATTATAGCCTAATGTCTTGTCTTGTGTTCATAATGAGTACATAAACCTTAAATCTGAATAGTATAATTTATGATAAAAAAAATAATGTGTATTGTTATTTATAGGCTGTCTAGAGTGATTTTATGGCCTCCTTGTTTTACTTACTATCCATGATCCTTCTTTACACAATAAGTTCCTGTGTGGCTCAGTTAGTAGAGCATGGTGCTTGCAATGTCAGGTTTTTGGGTTCTGTTCCCACGGGGGACCAGAATGAAAATGAATGCACTCACTACTGTAAGTCACTCTGGATAAGAGTGTCTGCTAAAATGTAATCACAGTTCACATCCAATATTGACAAGATTTTCGAGTGATTGCTCTAACAATGGAAATACATCTCCTCAAAGATGACAGGCTGGATGAGGGGAGATCAGATGGGACCTTTGTCTCTTACTCAATCATCAAGTCTGAAGATGACACAACAGTGGTAGGTTTGATTACCAACAATGACGAGACAGCCTACAGGGAGGAGGTGAGGGCCCTGGCGGAGTTGTGCCAGGAAAATAACCTCAACGTCAACAAAACGAAGGAGCTGATCGTGGACCTCAGGAGACAGCAGAGGAAGCACGCCCCCCATCCAATGGGACCGTAGTGGAGAAGGTGAAAAGCTTCAAGTTCCTCGGTGTACACATCACTGGCAATCTGAAATAGTCCACCCACACAGACATGGTGGTGAAGAAGGTGCAAAAGTGCCTCTTCAACCTCAAAAGGCTGAAGAAATTTGGCTTGGCCACTAAGACCCTCACAAACTTTTACAGATGCACCATTGAGAGCATCCTGTCTGGCTGTATCACCGCCTGGTAAGGAAACTACCATCCACAACCACAGGACTCTACAGAGGGTGGTGTGGTCTGCCCAATGCATCATCGGGGGCACACTGACTGCCCTCCAGGACATCTACAGCATCCGGTGTTACAGGAAGGCCAATAAGATCATCAAGGACCTCAGCCATCCGAACCACAGCCTGTTCACTCCACTACCATCCAGAAGGCGAGGTCAGTACAGGTGCATCAAAGCTGGGACCGAGAGACTGAAAAACTGTTTATTTCTGAAGGCCATCAAACGGTTAAATAGTCACCACTAGCTGGCTTCCGCCCAGTACCCTGCTCTGAACTTTAGTCCCCACTAGCCGGCTTCCGCCCAGTACCCTGCTCTGAACTTTAGTCACCACTAGCCGGCTTCCGCCCAGTACCCTGCTCTGAACTTTAGTCCCCACTAGCCGGCTTCCGCCCGGTACCCTGCTCTGAACTTTAGTCACCACTAGCCGGCTTCCGCCCAGTACCCTGCTCTGAACTTTAGTCCCCACTATCCGGCTTCTGCCCGGTACCCTGCTCTGAACTTTAGTCCCCACTAGCCGGCTTCCGCCCAGTACCCTGCTCTGAACTTTAGTCACCACTAGCCGGCTTCCGCCCAGTACCCTGCTCTGAACTTTAGTCCCCACTAGCCGGCTTCCGCCCAGTACCCTGCTCTGAACTTTAGTCACCACTAGCCGGCTACCACCCGGTTACTCTATCATGCACTTTAGAGGCTGCTGCCCTATGTACAAAGTCATGGAACATTAATCGCTTTAATAATGTTTACCTACTGTTTCACCCACTTCATATGTATATACTGTATTCTAGTCAAGGCCTATCCTATTTAACTATTGCTGTACATGTACTATTCTTCAGATAAATTACATATTCTATCCATATACTGTCTATATGTCTATACACTCAATCACACACACACATATATATATATATATATATATATATATATATATATTTATACAGTTGAAGTCAGAAGTTTACATAAACCTTGGCCAAATACATTTAAAGTCAGTTTTTCACAATTCCTGACATTTAATCCTAGTAAAAATTCCCTGTCTTAGGTCAGTTAGGTTCACCACTTTATTTTAAGAATGTGAAATGTTAGAATAATAGTAGAGAGAATTATTTATTTCAGTTTTTATTTCTTTCATCACATTCCCAGTGGGTCAGAAGTTTACATACAGTACATTCAATTAGTATTTGGTAGCATTGCCTTTAAATTGTTTAACTTGGGTCAAACATTTCGGGTAGCCTTCCCGCAAGCTTCCCACAATAAGGTGGATACATTTTGTCCCATTCCTCCTGACAGAGCTGGTGTAACTGAGTCAGGTTTGTAGGCGTCCTTGCTAGCATACGCTCTTTCAGTTCTGCCTACAAATGTTCTATACGTTTGAAGTCAGGGCTTTGTGATGGCCACTCCAATACCTTGACTTTGTTGTTCTTAAGCCATTTTGCCACAACTTTGGTAGTATGCTTGGGGTCATTGTCCATGTGGAAGACCCATTTGCGACCAAGATTTAACTTCCTGAATGATGTCTTCAGATGTTGCTTCAATATATCCACATAATTTCCCATCCTCATGAAACCATCTATTTTGTGAAGTGGACCAGTCCCTCCTGCAGCAAAGCACCCCAACATCATGCTGCTGCCACCCCCGTGCTTCACGGTTGGGATGGTATTCTTCGGCTTGCAAGCCTCCCCCTTTTTCCTCCAAACATAACAATGGTCATTATGGCCAAACAGTTCTATTTTTGTTTCATCAGACCAGAGGACATTTCTCGATCTTTGTCCCCACATGCAGTTGCAAACCGTAGTCTGGCTTTTCTTGGCGGGTTTTGGAGCAGTGGTTTCTTCCTTGCTGAGTGGCCTTTCAGGTTACATTGATATATGACTTGTTTTACTGTGGATATAGATACTTTTGTACCTGTTTCCTCCAGCATCTTCACAAGGTCCTTTGCTGTTGTTCTGGGATTAATTTGCACTTTTCGCACCAAAGTACGTTCATCTCTAGGAGACAGAACGCATCTCCTTCCTGAGCGGTATGGCGGCTGCGTGATCCCATGGTGTTTATACTTGCGTACTATTGTTTGTACAGATGAACGTGGTACCTTCAGTCATTTGGAAATTGCTCCCAAGGATGAACCAAACTTGTGGAGGTCTCCCATTTTTTTCTGAGCTCTTGGCTGATATCTTTTGATTTTCCCATGATGTCAAGCAAAGAGGCACTGAGTTTGAAGGTAGGCCTTGAAATACATTGAGGTACACCTCCAATTGACTCAAATGATGTCAATTAGCCTATCAGAAGCTTCTAAAGCCATGACCTCATTTTCTGGATTTTTCCAAGCTGTTTAAAGGCACAGTCAACTTAGTGTATGTAAACTTCTGACCAACTGGAATTCTGATACAGTGAATTCTAAGTGAAATAATCTGTCTGTAAACAATTGTTGGAAAAAAATACTTGTGTCATGCACAAAGTAGATGTCTTAACCGACTTGCCAAAACTATAGTTTGTTAACAAGAAATTTGTGGAGTGGTTGGAAAAATGAGTTTTAATGACTCCAACCTAAGTGTATGTAAACGTCCGACTTCAACTGTATATATACAGTACCAAATCAAAAGTTTGGACACACCTACTCATTCAAGGTTTTATTTTATTTGTACTATCTTCTACATTGTAGAATAATAGTGAAGACATCAAAACTATGAAATAACACACATGGAATCATGTAGTAACCAAAGAAGTGTTAAACACATCAAAATATATTCTATATTTGAGATTCTTCAAAGTAGCCACCCTTTGCCTTGATGACAGCTCTGCACACTCTTGGCTTTCTCTCAGCCAGCTTCATGAGAAATGTTTTCCAGTCTTGAAGGAGTTCCCACATATGCTGAGCAGTTGTTGGCTGCTTTTCCTTCACTCTGGGGTCCAACTTATACCAGACCATCTCAATTTGTACAACTCTGATATATGTTTTTTTTCTTCTAAGTTGCCGAAATGCCACATGCTTCACTTACGTTATTTGTACATTTATATTGTTAGTACATTTGTAACAACCTAACTGTTACGAAACTTCTATTCGGTCACTGTTAGGAAACTTCTATTCGATCACATAAGCCTTACATAGCAAATTAGCAATTACATTTTTTGTTGACCAAATTCGACACTCTCGTTGACCTCCATACAAAGATTCCTCACTTCGTGGGTTTTTTTCGTGGACAGATGTTGGGCGGAGTAAAACCTCTCTCTTCGCCTCTTCCTCTCTGTTCCTACCCACTGCCTCCAATAACGATACAGCCCCCTCCAAGTGGATACGCCCTAAGTGCATACTGATTGGTTCCTCTGGTGGCCGAACTGCATTATCTACCGGTGATTGGAGGGTCTGCACGTTGCACGGGCTTGGATGCTGTGACCGGAGGTTGAGAAGCCTGGAGTCTGCTCACTGTCTACCGCAAGTGTTCGTCTCATTCAGCGGATTGGTGCTGTGGTAGGCTATCAAAAAGTAACCCGAAAGGCGTTTTGGAGCCGTAGGCCGGTAGGAGAGGTATGTGGAACGAGATTGTGATATGCAGCCTTAGCATACAGTTATGTACTAAGAATAAAGTGAAGAATCTTTGACTTGGGGACTCTGTGCGGGTGTAGCCCATGGATCGGCCCTAGACAACGACGCTTGCTTTATGTGGATACTTTGTTTCTCATTCTGACTGGCTGAATGTCTAGTGTCTGCTACCCGGCGTCCTGACTGCTTCTTGTATATTTCTGATTCTGCCTTCCTAATTCCTTTCATGCCATCAATATCTTTTGTTGGGTAGTCGAAATTATAACCTTATAGGCTATAGGCTACCGGTAGACAGCATATGGAACTCCGACAGGGAACGTAAGCGCTATAGCTAGCTATCCAATTGCACATGCTATGAATTTGGCCCATCGATTTCTAGGTTCCAAGTGCAACATTATCTTTTAGACTGTGGGATGGAAGAGAGTATTTATTAACATAGGCTGTTCCGTTATTATGGGAGGGAGGGTTTTGGAAACTGTTTTCTGCATCGGTTTGGAACATTATGTATCCTGAAGGCCGATGTTTCTTTGTGTCAATGTAGGGTGTGCGATGTATTATTGTTGATCTATGATTTATTATATTCAAAGAAAATTCTGCCCTTATTTGTTATAGACTATAAGCTAGGGTCTAGCCAGTAACATGCGCAGTAACGTTGGAATTGCTATAATTTATGGTTGTATCAATCTGTAACGTTTCAAACTCCATGACCAATTGTCCACGTTGGCTACTGTCATATCTATGTTTGACAATTTTGTGAAATATCCTATAAACACTATTTGTAAAAGACTTAGGTCTGACAATACATTAGGCTAGCCTACACTAGACAACCTGCTGGTACTATATTATTTCTGCAGTAGCCTAATTATTTGTGCTCCACCCTGAAATGTGTAAAAAAAATAATAAGTAGCCTGTATGTGTTTCTATTCTACCCGTGGAAGGCATATTGTTGTGACTTCATTCCTTCATTAATTATACATCATAAAACACTCAGTAAGATGTGGGTCAACCAGTAGAAGTGATGGGTAACAAATGGTTGATGCATGTTCCCTCCCTCCCATATTTCAATGTGAAGTTTTAGACATCAGCTGTCTGCCTTTAAAATTGGCCTAGATTTGCATCTGAGCATGCCTGATCAAGATGTCATCTAGTCAACATTTTTATATAGATAATCTCAGCTCCCTATCTGGAGCTGTGAGGAGAGGGAGCATGTGGTGAACCTTCCAGCTGCCACACCCTCACACCCACACACGTAGGCATGGTGCACAGTCTGCATACACCCTCACTGTGCACAGAGAACGCATACTCTCACACCCACCACGTCTCACACCCACCACGTCTCACACCATGCACACACAGGGGGGTATTTATCATATTATTCCAATACATTGTATTGTATTGGAAAATGTGAATATCTTCACATTCTGATGAGATAATAGATCCCTCTGTCCTGCACCACAGTACACCTATACAGTATGTACAGTTGAAGTTGGAAGTTTACATACATTTTAGCCAAATACATTTCAACTCAGTTTTTCACAATTCCTGACATTTAATCCTAGTAAAAATTCCCTGTCTTAGGTCAGTTAGAATCACCACTTTATTTTTAAGAATGTGAAATGTCAGAATAATAGTAGAGTGATTTATTTCAGCTTTTATTTCTTTCATCACATTCCCAGTGGGACAGACATTTACATGCACTCAATTAGTATTTGGTAGCATTGCCTTTAAACTGTTTAACTTGGGTCAAATGTTTCAGGTAGCCTTCCACAAGCTTCCCACAATAAGTTGGGTGAATTTTGTCCCATTCTTCCTGACAGAGCTGGTGAATCTGAGTCAGGTTTGCAGGCCTCCTTTGCTCGCACATGCTTTTTCAATGGGATTGAGGTCAGGGCTTTGTGATGGGCACTCCAATACCTTGACATTGTTGTCCTTAAGCCATTTTGCCACAACTTTGTAAGTATGCTTGGGGTCATTGTCCATTTGGAAGACCCATTTGCGACCAAGCTTTAACTTCCTGACTGATGTCTTGAGATGTTGCTTCAATATATCCACATAATTTCCCATCCTCATGAAACCATCTATTTTGTGAAGTGCACCAGTCCCTCCTCCAGCAAAGCATCATGATGCTGCCACCCCCGTGCTTCGCGGTTGGGATGGTGTCCTTCGGCCTGCAAGCCTCCCCCTTTTTCCTCCAAACATAACGATAGTCATTTTGGCCAAACAGTTCTCTTTTTATTTCATCAGACCAGAGGACATTTCTCAAAAATGTACGATCTTTGTCCCGATGTGTAGTTGCAAACCGTAGTCTGGCTTTTTTATGGTGGTTTTGGAAAGGTGGCTTCTTCCTTGCTGAGTGGCCTTTCAGGTTATGTTGATATAGGACTCGTTTTACTGGGGATATAGATACTTTTGTACCTGTTTCCTCCAGCATCTTCACAAGGTCCTTTGCTGTGGTTCCGGGATTGATTTGCACTTCTCGGACCTTGGAGACAGTACGCGTCTCCTTCCTGAGCGGTATGAAGGATGCGTGTTCCCATATTGTTTATACTTGCGTACTATTGTTTGTACAGATGAACGTGGTACCTTCAGGCGTTTGGAAATTACTCCCAAGTATGAACCAGGCTTGTGGAGGTCTACAAGCCTTGGCTTATTTCTTTTGATTTTCCCATGATGTCAAGCAAAGAGGCACTGAGTTTGAAGGTAGGCCTTGAAATACATCCACAGGTACACCTCCAATTGCCTCAAATGATATCAATTCGCCTATCAGAAGCTTCTAAAGCCATGACATAATTTTCTGGAATTTTCCAAGCTGTTTAAAGGCACAGTCAACTTAGTGTATGTAAACTTCTGACCCACCGGAATACAGTGAACAGTGAAATAATCTGTCTGTAATCAATTGTTGGAAAAATTACTTGTGTCATGCACAAAGTAGATGTCCTAACCGACTTGCCAAAACTATAGTTTGTTAACAAGAAATTTGTGGAGTGGTTGAAAAACAAGGTTTAATGACTCCAACCTGTATGTAAACTTCCAACTTCAACTGTATGTACAGGTTCATGTGTGGTTTTAGAGTAAAAAATAATAGAATGCAATTCTGCGGTGGACAGAAACCAGTGTGTGTTTTTGTCCAGACAGATAAGGGCTGTTTGGTCATACTCAGTGACAGACACAGCCTCTGAGTCAAGCCTGCTAGTTGATGTCACAGCAGCCTGGCCAGGCCAAGCTGAGAACACTATTTATTGTGTTATAACTTGTTTTAGAACACAGCGATTCATTTGTGTTCTTCAATGGGTCCCTCCCTCTTCATCTGAATGTAATGCCAATGACTGTCAGTAGTACCACTGCTTGTATATACCAAGTTGTAGTTGAAGTGTTGTGGTATTGCTGGTCAGGAAACGAATATCATTCTCCATGAGAGTGAAAAGTGATTTCTCATCTGCGTGTCGCTCTTTCAGAGAAAATATGCAGAGGTTAAATCAACAACAAAAATCTTCTACAATGTTAATTTTGCGACTGTAACTCCCTTCACCACAAGTGAGAAGTGCTAACCCTTCACTTCTCTCTTCCAGAGCCATCATGTCTTCCAGTTCAGCGACAACCAGGATCCTGATCAAGGGTGGCAAGGTGGGTGTGTTGTGTTGACTGCTGTTGTGGTTATTGATGGTGGTGGTGAAGATCCCAGTGGGATTGAAACATTGTCTGTTCATCTGAAATAAATCACTGGGGAGTGTTGCAGATATTACCTGTTTCATTTATTCATATTTTTTCCACCAGGTGGTGAACGATGACTTGACACAGGAGGCAGACGTCTACATTGAGAACGGTATCATCATGCAGGTCGGGGAGGGGCTGATGATCCCGGGAGGGGCCAAGGTGATTGACGCTTCTGGGAAACTGGTCCTCCCCGGGGGGATCGACACCAGTGTGCACCTCCAGCAGACTTTCATGAATGCTACCACCGTGGACGACTACTACAGTGGCACCAAGGTATCTGTTGGCTGTATGGTCTTCAGGAGTCCTCTCTGTGAGGTTGAGAAAAAAAACACTGCTGTAGGCATTACCCTCTAACCCAGTGTTGTAGGCATTACCCTCAATAACCCAGTGTTGTAGGCATTACCCTCAATAACCCAGTGCTGTGGGCATTGCCCTCAATAACCCAGTGCTGTGGGCATTGCCCTCAATAACCCAGTGCTGTGGGCATTGCCCTCAATAACCCAGTGCTGTGGGCATTGCCCTCAATAACCCAGTGCTGTGGGCATTGCCCTCAATAACCCAGTGCTGTGGGCATTGCCCTCAATAACCCAGTGTTGTGGGCATTGCCCTCAATAACCCAGTGTTGTGGGCGCTACCCTCAATATATAAGGGCATAGAGTCCAAGATGTTTATTAACAATCCAAAAGGGGCAGGCAAGAGACTGGTCGTGGACAGGCAAAGGTCAAAACCAGTTCAGTTCCAGAGGTACAGAATGGCAGGCAGGCTCGAGGCCAGGGCAGGCAGAATGGCAGGCAGGCTCGAGGCCAGGGCAGGCAGAATGGCAGGCAGAATGCAGGCAGAATGGCAGGCAGGCTCGAGGCCAGGGCAGGCAGAATGGCAGGCAGAATGGCAGGCAGAATGGCAGGCAGGCTCGAGGCCAGGGCAGGCAGAATGGCAGGCAGAATGGCAGGCAGGCTCGAGGCCAGGGCAGGCAGAATGGCAGGCAGAATGGCAGGCAGAATGGCAGGCAGGCTCGAGGCCAGGGCAGGCAGAATGGCAGGCAGGCTCGAGGCCAGGGCAGGCAGAATGGCAGGCAGAATGGTCAGGCAGGCTCGAGGCCAGGGCAGGCAGAATGGTCAGGCAGGCTCGAGGCCAGGGCAGGCAGAATGGTCAGGCAGGCTCGAGGCCAGGGCAGGCAGAATGGCAGGCAGGCTCGAGCCAGGGCAGGCAGAATGGCAGGCAGAATGGCAGGCAGGCTCGAGGCCAGGGCAGGCAGAATGGCAGGCAGGCTCGAGGCCAGGGCAGGCAGAATGGTCAGGCAGGCTCGAGGCCAGGGCAGGCAGAATGGTCAGGCAGGCTCGAGGCCAGGGCAGGCAGAATGGCAGGCAGGCTCGAGGCCAGGGCAGGCAGAATGGCAGGCAGAATGGCAGGCAGGCTCGAGGCCAGGGCAGGCAGAATGGCAGGCAGGCTCGAGGCCAGGGCAGGCAGAATGGTCAGGCAGGCTCAAGGCCAGGGCAGGCAGAATGGTCAGGCAGGCTCGAGGCCAGGGCAGGCAGAATGGCAGGCAGGCTCGAGGCCAGGGCAGGCAGAATGGCAGGCAGGCTCGAGGCCAGGGCAGGCAGAATGGCAGGCAGGCTCGAGGCCAGGGCAGGCAGAATGGCAGGCAGGCTCGAGGCCAGGGCAGGCAGAATGGTCAGACAGGTGGGAATGGAGTCCAGAAAAACAGGCGAAGGTCAAATCCGGGAGGACTAGTAAAAGAGAATAGAAAAACACACTGGTTGACTTGAACATACAAGACGAACTGGCACAAAGAGACAGGAAACACAGGGATAAATACACTGGGGGAAATAAGTGACACCTGGAGGGGGTGGAGACAATAACAGGAACAGGTGAAACAGATCAGGGCCTGACACAATAACCCAGTGTGGGAGGCATTACCCTCAATAACCCGGTGCGGTAGGCATTACCCTCAATAACCCAGTGCTGTATGCATTACCCTCAATAACCCAGTGCTGTATGCATTACCCTCAATAACCCAGTGTGGTAGGCATTACCCTCAATAACCCAATGTGGTAGGCATTACCCTCAATAACCCAGTGCGGTATGCATTACCCTCAATAACCCAGTGCTGTTGGCTGCACTGGGATATTGGGGGTAATGCCAGAGGGCCTCGCCTTTTGAGTCTGGTTCCTCTCCAGGTTTCTTCCTTCTAGGGATACTTTGCTACAGTGCTGCTTCTTGCTCTTTGGGGATTAAGGCAGGGTTACTAGTTGTAAAAAAAAAAAGGCTGTATCAAACAACGTTGGTACATTGACAAAAAGGACACGTGTTTTTAGGACTGGCATTACGCTCTCTCTCTGTCTCTCTCTGTATTTTGGTAGAAACCTGCAGCAAGGTTGGACTAGCAATGCCAAATACTCAGTTACAACAATGACATTTCCAGTGGGAAGAACAGGTTGTAATGACGTCATTATTACAATGCCCTCTGGGAATTTGGCAATATACTATACAAATAGGTCATTGCAATGATGAACTGTCAAATGTAATGGTAGCAACTATTGTTAGAGAAGGCACTATATGGTTTTGTACACTAACGAGAGTCAATCCGGTTTTATGGGAAGACGGAGATGTAGTTACCATGCATCAATTGATAATTGACCCAGCCTTGTGGGAAACTGACAACCATCTGTCAGACATATTCCACCTCACTGTAACCCACTGGACCACCATGGTAACTAAATAAACTCATTTTCCCAGTGTGCCTTGCAGCGTGAGGAAAATAACTTAAGATTTTGTGTGGAGACAGACTCCTGAATCCTCCCTGAATCCCAAGTCGACCCTTAGTCCCTCATTCCCTCATCCCTACACACTCCTGGAGATCTGGATAGAAGGACAAAATCCCACTCAGCCTCTCAGAAGGCAAATTGAAGTAATTACCATGTTGCCAATAAATGACCAATTCTCTTTGATGTACAGAAATAGCTAGGGGTTGATTAGGGATTCAGGGAGTGAGTAAGAAATATTCAGAAAACTACAATTAAACCGGGTGTGGACTCCGATGCTGCATTTATTTAGACCGAGATGGGGGATGCATAATTCTGCTGACTCAAGTTAGATATGATACATTATTCTCTGTTCTGAGTCCTCTTTATTTTATTACATAACTCACTTCCCCATCAATGATTTATATAGATGATGTAGCAGGAAGCTGTGGAATCTGTAGCAGGGTGTGCTGACTCCTGATGCAGTCAAACAGCAGCGGACTAAACAGGCCGGAAAGAATTTAATTCTATTCCATTATATTCTGTATTATTCTTTTCCATTTTCCATTTTATTCTGTTCTATTCAATTCTGTTTTCTATCAGTGCACTGGAGGGAGAGCTGGAGGGATAGATAAAGGGAGAGACAGTTAAAATAGTCACTCTCTGTTTCTCTATTTGATATTACAAAATACGTTTTTATTACAATGTATATTGTATACATTTGTTGCTATGGCAATATTGACTCAATGTTTTTCATGCCAATAAAACCACTTAAATTTGAATTTGAGAGATGGAGACAGACAGATGAGGGAAAGCGAGAGATACAGAGAGGAGGTGGTGGGGCTGGGGAAACAAGCAGACTGAGACTGGGGCTATCCCAGTTCATTTCAGGGCATGGATGACTCATCCATAATCATGCTCAACCACCCAGAGATTACACACAGCGTCTGAGAGCATAGCTGTGTTTTAGACCACAAGCTAGCCAAGGGTATGTTATCATTCTTCTAATCTGGGGTTGGCAGACCCTAAGCCCCCCCCCCCAATCAATAGACCGTAGCTGCTGCTGTGCTGCCTGGCTAGAGTACCAAGACAAATGCAGATCGGTTTTTGTTTCCATGGCTACCATGGGGCTGCTGCAGAGACTGCTGAAAAAAAACCTTTTCCCTCAGGTAATTTTGCTGGAAGACAATAGTTTTCAAACACACTACACTAGAGACACTTACAACCCTTACCAGACACTCCTCCACTCTCTCTAGGGTCAGCTGACTCAAAGATGCTATTTGGATGATGCACTTAACAACACAGTAACAGACTCAGTCGGTGCGGCAGGGTAGCCTAGTGGTTAGAGTGTTGGACTAGTGACCGGAAGGTTGCAAGTTCAAATCCCCGAGCTGACAAGGTACAAATCTGTCGTTCTGCCCCTGAACAGGCAGTTAACCCACTGTTCCTAGGCCGTCATTGAAAATAAGAATTTGTTCTTAACTGACTTGCCTAGTAAAATAAAGGTACAATTTTAAAAAAAGGATTTAATATAGTATGTATTTTGTTTTACATCAGTATCAACCTGGTTTTCGAAGGATTTAGAACACATTTTATTAGTCACATGCGCTAAATAATACAGGTGTAGACCTTACAGTGAAATGCTTACTTACGAGCCCCTAACCAACAATGCAGTTAAACAAAATGCGGATAAGAAATAAAAGTAGCAAGTAATTAAAGAGCAGCTGTAAAATAACAATAGCGAGACTCTATACAGGGGGTACCGGTACAGAGTCAATGTCAAATCAAATCAAATCAAATTGTATTTGTCACATACACATGGTTAGCAGATGTTAATGCGAGTGTAGCGAAATGCTTGTGCTTCTAGTTCCGACAATGCAGTAATAACGAGCAAGTAATCTAACTAACAATTCCAAAAAAAACTGTCTTATACACAGTGTAAGGGGATAAAGAATATGTACATAAGGATATATGAATGAGTGATGGTACAGAGCAGCATAGGCAAGATACAGTAGATGATATCGAGTACAGTATATACATATGAGATAAGTATGTAAACCAAGTGGCATAGTTAAAGTGGCTAGTGATACATGTATTACAGAAGGATGCAGTCGATGATATAGAGTACAGTATCAACGTATGCATATGAGATGAACAATGTAGGGTAAGTAACATTATGTAAGGTAGCATTGTTTAAAGTGGCTAGTGATATATTTACATCATTTCCCATCAATTCCCATGATTAAAGTGGCTGGAGTAGAGTCAGTGTCATTGACAGTGTGTTGGCAGTAGCCACTCAATGTTAGTGGTGGCTGTTTAACAGTCTGATGGCCTTGAGATAGAAGCTGTTTTTCAGTCTCTCGGTCCCAGCTTTGATGCACCTGTACTGACCTCGCCTTCTGGATGACAGCGGGGTGAACAGGCAGTGGCTCGGGTGGTTGATGTCCTTGATGATCTTTATGGCCTTCCTGTAGCATCGGGTGGTGTAGGTGTCCTGGAGGGCAGGTAGTTTGCCCCGGTGATGCGTTGTGCAGACCTCACTACCCTCTGGAGAGCCTTACGGTTGAGGGCGGTGCAGTTGCCATACCAGGCGGTGATACAGCCCGCCAGGATGCTCTCGATTGTGCATCTGTAGAAGTTTGTGAGTGCTTTTGGTGACAAGCCGAATTTCTTCAGCCTCCTGAGGTTGAAGAGGCGCTGCTGCGCCTTCCTCACGATGCTGTCTGTGTGAGTGGACCAAGTTTGTCTGTTACATCTCCTCCCACTACTGTTCCATCGATGTCGGGGTTGGTAATCAAGCCTACCACTGTTTTGTGGAGTGGAGGCTATTTTCCTGATACCCTCACCTCCTCCCTGTAGGCCGTCTCGTCGTTGTTGGTAATCAAGGTTGTGGAGTGGAGGCTATATACCCGGTACAGAGTCAATGTGGAGGGTATATACAGGGGGTACCGGTACAGAGTCAATGTGGAGGCTATATACAGGGGGTACCAGTACAGAGTCAATGTGGAGGCTATATACAGGGGGTACCAGTACAGAGTCAATGTGGAGGCTATATACAGGGGGTACCGGTACAGAGTCAATGTGGAGGGTATATACAGGGGGTACCGGTACAGAGTCAATGTGGAGGCTATATACAGGGGGTACCGGTACAGAGTCAATGTGCGGGGCACCGGTTAGTTGAGGTAATATGTACATGTAGGTAGTTATTAAAGTGCATAGATGGTAACAGAGAGTAGCAGCGGTGTAAAATGGGAGGGGGGCAATGCAAATAGTCTGTGTAGACATTTGACTAGATGTTCAGGAGTCTTATGGCTTGGGTGTAGAAGCTGTTTAGAAGTCTCTTGGACCTAGACTTGGTGCTTTGGTACCGCTTGCCGTGCGGCAGCAGAGAGAACAGTCTGACTTGGGTGGCTAGAGTCTTTGACAATTTTTAGGTCCTTCCTCTGACACCGCCAGGTATAGAGGTCCTGGATGGCAGGGATCTTGACCCCAGTGATGTACTGGGCGTTAGCACTACCCTCTGTAGTGCCTTGCGGTCGGAGGCCGAGCAGTTGCCATACCAGGCAGTGATGCAACCATACTCTCGATGGTGCAGCTGTAGAACCTTTTGAGGATCTGAGGACCCATGCCAAATCTTTTCAGTCTCCTGAGGGGGAATCAGGGTTTGTCATGCCCTCTTCACAACTGTCTTGGTGTGTTTGGTGATGTGGACACCAAGGAACTTAAAGCTTTCAACCTGTTCCACTGCAGCCCCGTCGATGAGAATGGGTCGTGCTCAGTCCTCTTTTTCCTGTAGTCCACAATCATCTCCTTTGTCTTGATCACGTTGAGGGAGAGGTTGTTGTCCTGGCACCACATGGCCAGATCTCTGACCTCCTCCCTAAAGGCTGTCTCGTCGTTGTCGATGATCAGGCCTACCACTGTTGTGTCATCGGCAAACTTAATGATGGTGTTGGAGTCATGCCTGTCCGTGAACAGGGAGCACAGGAGGGGACTGAGCACACACCCTTGAGGGGCCCCTGTGTTGAGGATCAGTGTGGCGGATGTGTTACCTACCCTTATCACCTGGGGGCATCCTGTCAGGAAGTCCAGGATCCAGTTGCAGAGGGAGGTGTTTAGTCCCAGGTTCCTTAGCTTATCGATGAGCTTTGAGGGCACTATGGTGTTGAACGCTGAGCTGTAGTCAGTGAATAGCATTCTCACATAGGTGTTCCTTTTGTCCAGGTGGGAAAGGGCAGTGCGGTGTGCAATAGAGATTGCATCATCTGTGGATCTGTTGGGGCGGTATGCAAATTGGAGTGAGTCTAGGGTTTCTGGGATACTGGTGTTGATGTGAGCCATGACCAGCCTTTCGAAGCACTTCATGGCTACAGACATGAGTGCTATGGGTCAATAGTCGTTTAGGCAGGTTACCTTAGTGGTCTTAGGCACTGGGACTATGGTGGTCTGCTTGAAACATGTTGGTATTACAGACTCTGACAGGGAGAGGTTGAAAATGTCAGTGAAGACACTTGCCAGTTGGTTAGCATATGCTCACAGTACACGTCCTGGTAATCCGTCTGGCCCTGCGGCCTTGTGAATGTTGACCTGTTTAAAGATCTTACTCACATCGGCTGCGGAGCGTGTAATCACACAGTCTTCCAGAACAGCTGGTGCTCTCATGCATGTTTCAGTGTTATTTGCCTCGAAGCAAGCATAGAGGTAGTTTACCTTGTCTGGTAGGCTCGTGTCACTGGGCAGCTCTCGGCTGTGCTTCCTGTTGTAGTCTGTAATGGTTTGCAAGCCCTGCCACATCCAACAAGCCTCAGAGCCGGTGTAGTACGATTTAATCTTAGTCCTGTATTGACACTTTGCCTATTTGATGGTTCGTCGGAGGGCATATTGGGATATCTTATAAGCTTCTGGGTTAGAGTCCTGCTCCTTGAAAGTGGCAGCTCTAGCCTTTAGCTCAGTGCGGATGTTGCCTGTAATACATGGCTTCTGGTTGGGGTATGGTCAATATTGGGATGACGTCATCGATGTACTTATTGATGAAGCCAATGACAGATGTGGTGTACTCCTCAATGCCATCGGAGGAATCCAGGAACATATTCCAGTCTGTGCTAGCAAAACAGTCCTGTAGCTTTTCATCTGCTTCATCTGACCACTTTTTTTTATTGACCTCGTCACTGGTGCTTCCTGCTTAAAGTTTTGCTAAGCAGGAATCAGGCGGATAGAATTATGGTGAGATTTACCAAATGGAGGGCGAGGGAGAGCTTTGTATGTGTCTCTGTGTGTGGAGTAAAGGTGGTGAAGAGTTTTTATAAAATATTTTCCCCTTCCCTCTGGTTGCACATTTAACATGCTGATATACAGATGAAAATTCTCTAGGTTGGAAGTGAGGTCTACAGTTCATCATGAGATATATTCTACCTCAGGCGAGCAATATCTCGAGACTTCCTTAGATATCATGCACCAGCTGTTATTTACAAAAATACATAGACCGCCACTCCTTGTCTTACCAGACACCGCTGTTCTATCCTGCCGGTGCAGCGTATTACCAGCCAGCTGTATGTTGATAGTGTTGTCATTCAGCCACGTCTCCGTGAAGCAAAAGATGTTACAGTTTAATGTCCTGTTGGTAGTTTAATCTTTCGCTTAGGTCATATATTTTATTGTCCAAAGATTGCACGTTTGATAGCAGAATGGAAGGAAGTGCGGGTTTATTCGATCGCCTACGAATTCTCAGAAGGCAGCCCGTCCTCCGACCCTTTTTCTTCACATCCTCTTCACGCAAATAATCGGGATCTGGGCCTGTTCCCGAGAAAGCAGTATATTGTTCGCGTCAGACTCGTTAAAGGGGGGAAAAAAGGATTCTGAACATGTAATGGAGCAGTAGTGAAGCTTTCATACGTCGGAATCTATGATTAGAAATGTATCCTATAGAATCATATTTTAAATGTTTGACTATTAGGATGGCCATATAATGCATTGTTCATTCCTACATTTTGGATCTAGTATGTCTGCCTCAGCTGATTGATGGTCCTTGTTGTAATAAACAATGAGAGGACTGACCGCTGCTTGAAATCAAATCAAATCAAATTTTATTTGTCACATACACATGGTTAGCAGATGTTAATGCGAGTGTAGCGAAATGCTTGTGCTTCTAGTTCCGACAATGCAGTAATAACCAACAAGTAATCTAACTAACAATTCCAAAACTACTGTCTTATACACAGTGTAAGGGGATAAAGAATATGTACATAAGGATATATGAATGAGTGATGGTACAGAGCAGCATAGGCAAGATACAGTAGATGGTATCGAGTACAGTATATACATATGAGATGAGTATGTAAACAAAGTGGCATAGTTAAAGTGGCTAGTGATACATGTATTACATAAGGATACCACACTGCACACTGCCCTAACCCATCTGGACAAGAGGAATACCTATGTGAGAATGCTGTTCATTGACTACAGCATTAGTTAGCTATAATTAGTTACATTAGTTAGCTATAATAAGCTTTAATTACTATAATAACTCTTCATTAGACCCCCCTGGTTTGGGTTACTGAAAGATGTATGGATTTTCCATGTGTGTGTTACAAATGGCACCCTAGTTCCTATATAGAGCACTGCTTTTGACCAGGGTCCATAGGTGGTCCGTAGTACATGGAATAGGGTGCCATTTGGGGTGCAGACTATAACATCCACCCAGCAAATAAACGTTAAGGCCAACGTTAAGGCCATCGTTATGGATAAGTGACACATTTTACTGTTGATTAATTTCAAAGCTGGGGCAACAGTGACGTGTTCATTCTGTCTTGCTCTAAATCTATAGAGAATAATCAATGCAATTACCTACTAACTAGATGTGACAAGGTTACGAGGCCTTAGAGGGCATGTGTGTGTCCTCTAATACAACCTATGCTGCCTTGTGCCTTATAGGTGACCGTTTCCACTACCTAGGTCCCATCGCCTTTTATAAAGACCTGCTCAAATACGTTGAATGTGAGTATGTCATCTTTTTCTATTCCTTGTACAGGCAGCCCTGGCTGGAGGGACCACCATGGTTATAGGACATGTGTTACCAGAGAAGAACGAATCTCTGCTGGAAGCCTATGAGAAGACCCGCTCCCAGGCTGACAATAAAGCCTGCTGCGATTACGCCCTGCATATGGGGGTCACCTGGTGGGGGCCAAAGGTAACTGTCGTACTCCTTTGATAACTGGAGTCCGGTGGTATTTTACCCTTTTCCATTTTACTTAGCTAAGATGAACCAAACAGAGCCAATCTTTACTACACTGGCCTGATTACACATCCACAAGTTGCTGGATCTGTGCTGGAAAATACATTATGAAAGGAAGATATCACAGTACATATTCAGGTAGGCACGATAATGTGAAAAGGTGTGATTCCTGACTGTTCATCTTGTACATGTGAACTCTAACCCCTGACCTATAGGTACGAGCTGAGATGGAGAGCCTGGTGAGAGATAAAGGCATCAACTCGTTCCAGATGTTCATGGCCTATAAGGACCTGTTCATGCTGAGGGACTCTGAGCTCTTCCAGGCCCTACAGAACTGTAAGGACATCGGGGCCGTGGCCCGTGTACACGCTGAGAACGGAGAGCTGGTGGCCGAGGTGGGTCAGAGTCTCTGGTTCAATATGTAGTTCCATGTCACTGTCTTTTCTTCCATCGTATCTTTGAACAGAAAGAAATTATCTGTAATGATTCAGCTTCTAAAAACTTATCTCAATGAGGCAAGTCATTTGCAGCAACCACAATACATACAAACATCAACATCAGAATATCAAAGGATATTTACAGGTAGGCTTGGTAAGTGCAATTTCATATGAGTTGAGTTGTGAGAACTGGTGGCAGAGCAGAGGTGAGACAGAGACCATAGAGCTAGAATTACTAGAACGGACATTCAACGTTACGTGATGGATGGGCCGGCAGACATATTTAGTGTACTCTCTATTTCTATGGGTGATGCAACACATACACCAGGATTCATGACCTCATCCTGTGGGTTTTCTAGGGCGCCAAGGAGGCATTGGACCTGGGCATCAGCGGCCCTGAGGGCATCGAGATCAGCAGAGCAGAGGAGGTAAGACCAATCAAATGTATTTTATAAAGCCCTTTTTACATCAGAAGTTGTCACAAAGTGATTTCCAGATACCCAGCCTAAAACCCCAAAGAGCAAGCAATGCAGAGGTAGATGACCTTCTCTTTACTCTTGTAACCTGTACTCATATCCGACCACATACTCCCTTGTCTTTCTTTCAGTGCTTCATAGACATGATGGAATACAATTCTATTGTGGATATCAGCCCTTCATAATATTGTAATGACCCTAGCGTTATGGATATCAGCCCTTCATAATATTGCAATGACCCTAGCGTTATGGATATCAGCCCTTCATAATATTGCAATGACCTTTTGAGCAGCGCCTTATGCTACTCACCACAATATTCTGTTTCTTCTCACAGCTTGAGGCAGAGGCCACCCATCGTGCGATTACCATCGCCAATAGGGTGAGTGTGTGTTCTGTGTCAAGTTGTTGCATTTTCTATATCATCATGCACATCAGCACAGTGGTACAACACGTGAGTCAAAAGTATGTGGACACTTGCTCATCAGAACATCTCATTCCAAAATCATGGGTATTAATATGGAGTTAATACCCTTTGCTGCTATAACAGCCTCCACTCTTCTGGGAAGGCTTTCCAATAGATGTTGGAACATGGGGACTTGCGTGGGGACTTGCTTCCATTCAGCCACAAGAACATTAGTGAGGTCGGGCACTGATGGGGTTGAGGTCAGGGCTCTGTGCTGGCCAGTCAAGTTCTTCCACACCGATCTCGACAAACCATTTCTATATGGACCTCGCTTTGTGCACAGGGGCATTGTCATGCTGAAACAGGAAAGGGCCTTCCCAAACTGTTGCCACAAAGTTGGAAGCACAGAATCGACTAGAATGTCATTGTATGCTGTAGCATTAAGATTTCCCTTCACTGGAACTAAGCGGTCTAGCCCGAACCATTAAAAAACAGCTCCAGACCATTATTCCTCTTTTACCAAACTTTAGTTGGCACTATGCATTCGGGCAGGTAGCGTTTCCCTGGCATCTGCCAAACCAAGATTGGTCCGTCGGACTGACAGATGGTGAAGCGTGATTCATCACTCCAGAGAACGCGTTTCCACTGCTCCAGAGTCCAATGGCTGCGAGCTTTACACCACTCCAGTCGACGTTTGGCATTGCGCATGGTGATCTTAGGTTTGTATGCGGCTGCTCGGCCATGGAAACCCATTTCATGAAGCTCTCGACAAACCGTTCTTGTACTGATGCTGCTTTTAGAGGCAGTTTGTAACACTGACTACCGAGTTCCAACTGAGAACAGACACTTCAGCACCCGGCGGTCCCGTTCTGTGAGCTTGTGTGGCCTACCACTTTGCGGCGGAGCAGTTGTTGCTCCTAGATGTTTCCACTTTACAATAACAGCACTAACAGTTGACAGGGGCTGTTGGAACGTGCCACGTTGAAAGTCACTGAGCTCTTCAGTAAGGCTATTCTACTGCCACTGTTTGTCCATGAAGATTGCATGACTGTGTGCTCAATTTTTATACACCTGTCAACAAACGAGTATGGCTGAAATAGCCAAATCCACTCATTTGAAGGCGTGTCCACATACTATTGTGTGTGTATAGTGTAACTGATTGGGAAATACCCTGCCATATTAAGGGCAATGGTTTTTCTGGTGAAAGCAAAGAAAACATGTTTTCTCTCTCTCTGTCATTCTCCCTCAGGCCCACTGCCCTATCTACCTTGTCAACGTGTCCAGCATGTCAGCAGGAAATGTGCTCGCCACAGCCAAGATGCAGGGTAAGGCATGTCCTGTTCTACCTGTCCTGTTCTCTCCTGTCAGATCAGAGATTTCCTGTGGTTTGTTACCCTCTGCTGGCTTGGTCTGATGTGCTCTTCACTACAAATGATTTGTGAACATCTGTCTTGTACAGTAACTGGCCAATACTACATTCTACACACTACACATGACTCTCTATGGCTCTGTAGGAACCCATCTTACTGATCTGTCTGTAGGTAAAGTGGTCCATGGGGAGACCACCACGGCCCATGCAGTGCTGAACGGGCTGCAGTACTACCACCAGGACTGGGCCCATGCTGCAGCCTACGTCACAGTGCCTCCTCTACGCCTGGACCCCAATACACCAAACTACCTGATGAGTCTACTGGGGAAGTAAGAGGGGAATGTTTCCTTTGTAATCTGCTAAACGTGTTTAATGTTTGAGCCGACATCCGCAGCATTTTCATCTAATGTGATGTTGGGAATTGTCTTAAAAATGCTATCGCTGTGCACAGATCGTAAATCTACGTTGGCTTGAATCCAGGCACCAGTCTGTTGGCGTTCAGTAATATAATCCAGGCACCAGTCTTTTGGCGTTCAGTAATATAATCCAGGCACCAGTCTGTTGGCGTTCAGTAATATAATCCAGGCACCAGTCTGTTGGCGTTCAGTGATAATATCATGTTCCAACTCAATTTCCCTCCTGACTCGTCCTCTCCTCCTTCTCTCTGGTCTTTAACAGTGACACTCTGGATATTGTGTTATCAAAGTTAATGAAATGATGGTGCGTGTGTGTGATTTCCCCTGACCTATCATCTCCTCCCTCTCTCTTGTCTACTGCAGTGACACTCTGAACGTAGTGGTGTCTGACCACCGTCCCTTTACCACCAAACAGAAGGCTATGGGCAAGGATGACTTCACAAAGATCCCCCACGGAGTCCCAGGCATCCAGGACCGCATGAGCGTCATCTGGGAGAGAGGAGTGGTAGGCAACGATATAAATAGTATTATAGTATCTGTCTAGGCAACGATATAAATAGTATTATAGTATCTCTGTCTAGGCAACGATATAAGTAGTATTATAGTATCTCTGTCTAGGCAACGATATAAGTAGTATTATAGTATCTCTGTCTAGGCAACGATATAAGTAGTATTATAGTATCTCTGTCTAGGCAACGATATAAATAGTATTATAGTATCTCTGTCTAGGCAATGATATAAATAGTATTATCTCTGTCTAGGCAATGATATAAATAGTATTATAGTATCTCTGTCTAGGCAATGATATAAATAGTATTATCTCTGTCTAGGCAATGATATAAATAGTATTATAGTATCTCTGTCTAGGCAACAATGTATTATAGTATGTATAATGCTATAAGTATCTGTCTAGGCAAAGATCTGTGCTCTACGACCAGATGGCTAAAAACATGAAGGCATGTATGAAGGCAAAGCTCTACGGCTGGATAGAAAGAAAACAGAAAGATTAGATCTGCTATTGTTGCTGTAACTAACTTGTACCATGGTGCAGACAGAAATGTATCTGTTATTTGTTGTGCATGTTCCATGATAAATGCCTATGATGTTTGATTCCAGTGGTAAACGTATTGATAACAAAATTTCCCTCTCCCTCTGACATGGAACATTTTGATCCCCTGCTAATCTAGGTTGGAGGCAAAATGGATGAGAACCGTTTTGTTGCGGTAACCAGCTCCAACGCAGCGAAGATCTACAACCTGTACCCCAGGAAGGGTAGGATCATCCCAGGGGCTGACGCTGACGTGGTGGTTTGGGACCCAGAAGGGACCAGGTATGTAAAACTAGCCACTCACTCCCTCCCATCTCACTACTATCGCTACATCAACCCATTACCCCCTGGGGGGAGGTTGAACCCCACCTGGGGGAGGTTAAGGTTTTCCTTTAACAGACTTTGAAAGGTTAATTTACATGTGTCCTGACATGAATGTGATCCCTGTGAATGTCGGGGGGAAAAGCCTTTAAAAGGCACATTGTCGGCTGTCTCGTGCGTTGGGCTACAACGCACCTTGCATTAAATTCGGCCTTACAGTGAGTGAATCAATGTTCTGCCCATGATCCATGCGAGAATCTATCCTACAACGCTGGTGTTCCTAGCGTTTTTCCCGACTGAGCCACACAAGACCAATAACAGTAGTAGGTGTGAAGACGACATGTTTCTCTGTTTCCAGGACCATCTCTGTGGACAACCAGGTGCAGGGTGGAGACTACAACCTCTACGAGAGTCTCCGTTGCCATGGTGTCCCCCTGGTTACCATCAGCCGTGGCCGTCTGGTCTATGAGAACGGAGTGTTCACGTGTTCTGAGGGCTCTGGGAAGTTCTATCCTCTCAGGACCTTCCCAGACTACCTCTATAAAAAGATGGTGCAGCGGGAGAAGGTACTGTACAAAGCTATCAACAGGATGTGGATTTTAAAATGTTAATTTACAGCAGACAAAATGTGACCTTTAAATGGCATAAACTCTCCATACCTGCTTCAGATCGTCTTTATTGTCATCAAGTGTTAGTAAAACACCTGTCTATAACCAGAGACTAATTATCCTGTGTGCATCTGTGCACATGTGTGTCTGCCTCTCTGCCTGTGTGTCTGCCTCTCTGCCTGTGTCTGCCTCTCTCTGACTCTCCTCAGTGTCAGGCCCTGAAGGCGGTGGAGCGAGAGCCGTACGAAGGAGACGTAGCAGTGATTCATTCTGGGAAGAAGGACTGTGGACCGTGTGACGGGGACACTCCAACACGACCACACACCAAGCACGGAGGACAGCGAGACCTGCATGAGTCTAGCTTCAGCCTCTCTGGTAACACACACTGCATCGCTTTGCATCCCTGCCTCTAAGGCGTAGAGAACTTTATTAATCACCAGCTATGATGCAGTGTCTATTCTGTCTCATGAACAATTAGCTCATTTTTGCTAACCTGACAGATTGTAATGTATCTTGTCTATCAATCTCTCCAGGTTCCCAGATCGATGATAAAACCCCAAAGAGATCTTCTGCGAGGATTCTGGCCCCCCCAGGTGGTCGATCCAGTGGAATCTGGTAACTGTGTGGAAGACTAGCGAGTTCTAGAACCAAACAGCTACCATAGTTCTCAATTACAATGAAGAATGGAACCAGGGCCAACCAAGACAACTGCTTGTTACGTTCTCTCAGAAAGCATAGAAAGAAAAACGTAATTCACATTTTATTTGAAAAACGAACACTCGTAGTATTTAGTGTATATATGATGACAGTCTGAATAACATTTTAATATTGGGATATCTGCCTGTATGGTCGAAACCTGAACAATATTGGGCTTAACTTTAAAAAATAAAATTACATTTTTGTTTTTAAATTTAGACAAATTTCAACTAAATTTCCGCAGCAGCTAACATAAGTTGCTAGTTGACTGTATTGGATATTTGGATGCATGTTAGAGTACTGTAAGTCATTATACACTAATGGTTTTAGGGGGTTGGGGGGTTTATTTCTCTGTTTAACCTACAATGCTGCACTTGTATCATGTACTACTCAGCTGCCTTTTCCTTACATTATTTGATGTGTAACAAAACAACTTTTTCTACTAATACAGAATCTTCATGAATAAATATGATTAGTTATTTATTATTGCACTTGACATGAAATAACGTGGCTGTCTCTCAACGTGGATACCATCATTTTGTGTGAAACACCTATTTTCTGTTCGGGTTCATTCACGATTACATTTGTCTGTTGACTAAAACGCAAATGCAAGCTGATACTTTTAAATGTGACTTGTATTTTATTTTTTATGTTACAATGTTATTGAGAATATGTCATTCCCCTTTAGGGCACTGTAAAATTATAAATATGAGTCCTGAAACTGAGGATGACAGCCTAAGTATTTTGACCTAAGTAAGTGCAGAGGTTTTATAGCTTCTATATTCCTGTTTACATTTTAATATAGTAGCACTCTCTTCCTTTCTGATCATCTCATCTCCCATCAATATGAATGAAGCTATGCTGTGTTTACTGTATGTTGTGGCATAGAACACTGATTTTACTCATATTTAGCAGTGTTCTATGTGTAATAAGTGGTGATTATTACTGTATGTTCCTCTGTCTGCAACAAGCTAGCTAGATAGCTTCACTCTGAAATGCCTTTTTTCTCACCAGCGAAGTCTCTCATTATCCACATATACAGTTAATGTATAGAGATAATATGCCCTTAACATGTGTATCATTGTGATTCCTCTTAGGATGTTCAAGTTAACTACTGAGCACATAACACTTAGCACAAAACACTGTGGAATTCTGGTCTTGACTTGCACTGAAACGTACTTGACAATTTTGTATATCTTTTCAGTTGACGTTTCCAAGGTTGGAACACTGTCAATTGGGCAAGAGACGTGCATGATCTATAATAAAACTGAATGTTGGGTATTATAAGGGCAATTTAAATATACAAAATGCATGTTCTCCAGAGTTTATTTATGTCAATGTCAGTCAATCCATTATATCACTGGATGACATGTTATTCAAGAGTGTCTATGAAAACCACTGTCTTTCTGTTTTGAGTTGTCTTTACACACTTCCATTGTAAGCTACTGAGAACATGAGTTTTATTTGATGAGAATATGCTTTAAATGTTTTTGTTTTTCCATAGCCTATTTCATTTACCACTGTGCGATAGAGTGCAGACGAGGTCATTACTGGTGCTGCACAGCCTTTGGTGTTTTCACTGAGGTTTGTTTTAGTTTTATCCTATGTGTTCTTGCAGCTCTTTAGCACAAGTTTGAGTGCAAATAAAACCACACTGAAATGTCAAGCTTGAATTGTGTTTCTTTAAAAAAGAACACAATTATGTATATGGTCTATAGCCTATGCTTGCTGTATTTGGCAAAAGGGGTTCAATAAATTAATGTACAATTGTGTTGCTATAGACTACATTACCGGTCCAAAATTGTAGATAATCTACTCATTCAAGAGTGTTTGTGAATAGGTGTTCTAAAACTTTTGACCGCTAGTGTAGAATATAATAGGGCTTATATAAGGTGTCGATACCCCCATCCGTCAGCAACAAATCTGTTAAAATGCCTAAGCACATGTAGGCTAGTGAGTCTGCTCCCTATAACAGACCAACATCCCATTGATTTATTTACGGTAGAAGCGCCTCCAACAGCATGGAGTCTGGCGCATGCGCAATAAATGCCAGATTGTTGCAGACTGGGCGTCGGTAGAGGTGGGTGGGGGGGCGGCCCGTTACTAACCACTGCACCGCGCAGGAGCTCTGGCAACAACCACAACGGAGGATTGGAACATAGCAATACTGCCAGCGAAATAACAACAGAGAAAGATAGCTGTCTGAATACAGTGAGTAGTAATGACTTTAGGCCTATAGCCAAAACACTGCATTTGCCTTTGCAAGTAAGATATTTTGTAGGTGCATTTAGCGTTTCAGAAGAAAATAAAGTCTCTTGTTCATCCAGTGAGGATATTTCTCTTCACAGTGACAGTCCTCTGTCTCTGTGTGTGTGCCTATTCGGGGAGGCCTGCAGAGGGGGTCCGGGCGGCCGTTTGGATAGCCTAGCAACTAACATTGCGGGGTTTTGTTTCTTTGCACCAAATGCAAATTGGACAAATGTATTGTTCTCTGGGTATGCAATAAATAGCACATTTCCGCGTTTAAAACCCAGGTAAATACATTTTGTGAACAATGTATTAGAGTGAGGTCGCGTAGCGTTCAAAGGCCTAGAATAGAATAGGTTTTAGAGACGAGAATAAAATCGACTCCTCCTCGAACGATAGTCTGTTGTGTTTATGGTTGTAATTTTTTTTTTTACAATACAATAATGATTGTTGTATTATACACGCTGATGTAAATTACCTTCTACACACAGCCCTCTATAAAACCGTTTACGGCAGGTGGACTACTTTCCATTATAGGCTATTACCTAATTGTGCAGCCGCGTGGGATTTGACAGATAGTGCTATTCAATGCAAACTCATGGGAGGGCTGGTGCCCGTATTGTATCACGTATTGTATATCGCTATGTAATCGTTTATGTTGAGACTGAAAGCAAGGGCAGAAAGGGAAAAACTTTCTTCTTTGCTGGCACAGACTGATCATTCATACATTATAAGGCTTTACTTTGAATTTCATATAAATATGCACCATATTGGGGAAACGTTGGCTACTGCTTTTTCTTTTCGTTTCTACGCAGGTGGTGATCAAATACATATTCCTCTGCACATTGCCACATATCCTGGGTCAAACCAATATTTCTGGTTGGTTATCAGTGCCAGACATCTCTGTAGTGATCGTACGTGAGATTGCTGTTTCTGCATTTCAGATTTTGCTAGAATCGTAGCCTAGTAAATATTGTTTGTTGTTCCTAAAACAGCAGAAAGACAGATTTACAGATTTACCTCTGTAAATTGAGGGCCAGATGTGTCCTTCCTGTCTGTGCTGCTTCTTTCAAGCACTAGGACATTCTGTCTAATCTGAGAGGATTATTGTGACAACAGAAGATTGAAAATGAAAAATAAAAGACTCCTGCAACATCAAACTAGCCCAGAAAGTGTACTCTTATACCGTCAACTTTAGGCATAAATTATATTTATATTCCTGTATTGTAGTGATAAAATCTTGCTGATAAATACCTGTAGGCAGGCTTTGTAGACCATGTCAAAGCCACTTTTGGAACAAAGCCCTATCTGATGATTTTCTGACGAACCCTCATCTTCATATTTATTCCTTGAATGGTGAACAATAGTAATTTCTTGTATTTTTAACCATGCAATTCAATGTATGTTTTGCAGCATTTCAAAACAGCTAGGAAGTTTGCTTAATGGCTGCCCAGTTGAACATCTTTGCCATGTTTTTATTGTTCTCTGGGTGTAGAGGATGGCAGTGAATGTGCACGCTACGTCTGTGTCCTGTGACACCCTGAGCCGACATGACATGCTGGCCTGGCTCAACGACTCCCTGCACCTCACCTACACCAAGATAGAACAGCTCTGCTCGGGTATGTTTTTCTCCAGTCCTCCTGGCGTCATTGATCACTTTTTTGGGTTCTTTTTTTGTTGTTGGTTCCTTATATATTAACCGGCTCAGACAACATAGCCATTGTTATCTCATCTCCCAAATTAATGTAATGAACGGGTCCTTTCCCCGTCCCAGTGTGAAAATCTGGTCCAAATTACGTCATTACACTGGTTATAATTTGGTTGTGATGACATCATTTCAACAGGTTTTGCCTGTCGGCATGGACCTCAACAAACCCTTTCAAATGATGAGTAAATGAGATGATGTTTACATTGTGTTGTTTAATAGCAGTATGCACCCCCCCACTACCTTTCAGGGGCAGCGTACTGTCAGTTCATGGACATGCTGTTTCCAGGCTGTGTCCTTCTAAAGAAGGTCAAGTTCCAGGCCAAGCTGGAACACGAGTTCATACACAACTTCAAGGTTCTCCAGGCTGCCTTCAAGAGGATGGGAGTTGACAAAGTCAGGCTATTATCTATTTATCAGCATCTGTAAAGCATTGTAAATCATTTATATACTGAAATAAGTAGTGTCCCGAACTAATTGTGACTGCAGCCGTGTAAGGGCTTGCAGCTAGATTCTTCAATGGAAAGATTGTCATCTCATATGTAATTGTCATCTCTGAAAAACATGTTCTAACTTGTATTCTTATTCCTACAGATAATTCCCGTGGAGAAGCTGGTAAAAGGAAAGTTCCAGGATAACTTTGAGTTCGTGCAGTGGTTCAAGAAATTCTTTGACGCCAACTATGATGGGAAGGAGTACGACCCGCTACAGGCCAGACAGGGACAAGATGTGAACCCCGCCCCCAATCCAGGTGATCACTTTTCCCACAGACCAAAGAGAACTCATGGCCCTGCAGGTAACCCAACAGAATGGTTCTACCTCTTCTGAATGGGATTGTCTCGCTGATTGAGCTTTGGATGGCTCAAAACACTCACAGCGCTCTGCAAGTGTGTGTGTTTCTGTGTGTGTGTGTCTCTGTGTGTGTGTGCACTGCACGATCCACAGCATTTTAGAAACAGTCAAGGAAAGGTAGCTCTGTGAGTGACTGTCAGGGATTCTTGTGATCTCCACAGTACCTTTAGCAGACTTGATGAACACAAAGACATTATTTTCCAATCTATAAATACATTTTGTTCTAGTGATGCTTCATGTAGTGAATTGATATTTGTGTCACCTGTTTGGGACCCTTCATACCTAGTAGTTATAGTGTTGGGCCAGTAACCGAAAGGTTGCTGGATTGAATCCCCGAGCTGACAAGGTAAAAATCTGTCGTTCTGTCCCTGAACAAGGCAGTTAACCCACTGTTCTCCGGTAGTCTGTCATTTTAAATAATAATTTGTTCTGAACTGACTTGCCTAGTTAAATAAAGGTAAAACATGTGCCCTGCTATGTATAAAAGCAGGTTTTTTGTGCATTGTCTTTTGGCATTAAGGTTGAAAATCAATCAGCATCATTTCTCAAAATCCATAGTGTTGGTTACACCACAGGCAAAACATGATGGTATGCTTTCAACATGGGTTCTCATTGGTTACACCACAGGCAAAACATGATGGTATGCTTTCAACATGGGTTCTCATTGGTTACACCACAGGCAACACATGATGGTATGCTTTCAACATGGGTTCTCATTGGTTACACCACAGGCAAAACATGATGGTATGCTTTCAACATGGGTTCTCATTGAAATGCTGTAGTTGTATCCATAGCTTTGAACACATGGGATGACAAACAATTAGTATTTGTTCAAGATGTTTACTAGTGTTTTGACTACTTTTAGTTTACTGTTTGTTTAATAGTATTTTGTTTACATTTACTATGAATATGGCTGGGATTCAATCCAAGGCTCGTTATAGAGCAGTGCACTAGACATCTGACAATGCGCCTTTTTAAAGGCGATTTCCTCCCTCCTACGTTTTCCGAGATCACTTTCACTGTAAATGACCTTGGATTGAATCCTGGTCTAAATGTTAGAACAGTAAACCTGCACTGCAACACTAAGGGCCCAATTCAAATCTGTATTGCAGAAGAGCCACAGTATAGCACGATGGAAACGTAAAGGTCATTTTCCGATTGAGCCGACATATGCAGCGTTTACCGTGAATCTCTGTGAACGCGGGAACATTGCCTTTAACTTTAGATCGTTGCTATACCACGGATCTGCGACACGGATGGAACCTAGCCCTAACACTATCTGATTATTCCAGGCCCCCAGAGGCACTCGCCCACGGTGCCCAAGATCCTACCCACGCCCCAGAGGGTGCTGAACACCACTGTGCATGTGAGGAAGGCCCCGGCCCTGACGCGGAACGGGGGAACCGACGCGGAACTCTTGGAGCTAAATCAACAGGTAGAGTCCCAGGGAGGGTAAGGAGGCCTTTACATAGGTCAAGTAAACTAATGGGCCATATGACTGTAGTACTGACAGTATTCAATACAAATGAATGCATATTCGTTTTGCCTCAGTTATCAGGTTTTATTTACTGCAAGTAGAGTCATGCTTAGCCCTGAGACTTGACCGTAGCCTACACCCACATCTCAGGGCTAAGTCATGCTTTGGTCTTTGGAATGTGTAAGTTCACACTAGAGTTGGCATCCTAATTTCTTACTGTTGTCACGTAGACAATAAAGGATATATTTGAGGCATATTAGGAAACTAAATGTAAGTACAGTTTAAGTATGTTACTAACATAACACTACTCAGTGAGTACTACATTTACATTGTCATTCCCTGTGTGTTTGAAACAACCTTTTCTTCTCTTCCCCTGTGTAGTTGATGGAGCTGAAGTTAACGGTGGACGGACTAGAGAAGGAGAGAGATTTCTACTTCAGTAAGCTGAGAGACATTGAGCTGATCTGTCAGGAACACGAGAGTGACACCAACCCTCACCTCTCCAGGATCATGGACATTCTCTACGCCACAGAGGTACCTCTCACAACCACAGATATATTAATTTGATTTGTTCATATACTGTACATTGATCAACACTGAAACTAAGGGCTTTTATTAAATCTGTATGGCTAAAACTTTCCAGATTGCATGATAGAAATGTCAAGGTCATTTCCTTTTGAGACAAATTAAGCAGCGTTTCCGTGGGAAGTTTGCCTTTAAATTTCAATCACGCTGTAAATCTGTACTTCCCGCAATACGGATTGAACAGAGCCCAAAGTATAGAATAGCCAACTTTTTTTAAACTAGAGATAGCAATTGCAATTAGCTATCCTTAATTGGCTCTACCCCTCTCATGTATAAAATATGAACTCATATTATTATAAAGTATACATGTGTTGTGGGTTATCATCAACATTCTCTGTAAATTTGATGATATCTGTATTTTAGGACGGCTTTGCTGCTCCAGATGATGACGAGATTGATGGACAGGCCCACTTGGACCAGGATGAATACTGAGTCTCTAATACCTTCTGTCTATTCACATCCCCCTCTCCCTCCTCTAATACCTTCTGTCTATTCACATCCCCCTCTCCCTCCTCTAATAGCTTCTGTCTATTCACATCCCCCTCTCCCTCCTCTAATACCTTCTGTCTATTCACATCCCCCTCTCCCTCCTCTAATACCCTTCTGTCTATTCACATCCCCCTCTCCCTCCTCTAATATCTTCTGTCTATTCTCTAATATCTTCTGTCTATTCACATCCCCTCTCCCTCCTCTAATACCGTCTGTCTATTCACATCCCCCTCTCCCTCCTCTAATATCTTCTGTCTATTCACATCCCCCTCTCCCTCCTCTAAACCTTCTGTCTATTCACATCCCCCTCTCTCCCTCCTTTAATATCTTCTGTCTATTCACATCCCCCCCTCTCTCTCTCTCTGCCTCTCTTTGCCTCTCCCTCTCTTTTGCCCCTCTCTTGTTCTTGTTCTATCTCTTTTCATATGTATATATGTGTGTCTCCTCCTTCCCCCTCTGCAATGTATTGTACATACACCATTACATCTCATAAGCTACCCCTCGCTCCCTCCCCAATGACACAGTAGCAGCAACAATAACAGAACATATCCTAGTCGTTCCAGCATGGTACATAGTAACACAGAATAATGACCCAAACCAAGGGGATATTAATGGGGGTGTTAGGCCTGCACAATTCATTCAGAGTTGTAAATATGACAAAAAAGGAACGATTTTGAAATAAGGTAGATGTCTGAATGCATTTGTTTGTTTGTCTTTTGGTTTGACTCGCGCTTTTTCTAAAACTCATTTTGGTTCTATTCCAGAGTGTAGAAAGCACCTTGTGCATGTTATTGTATTACAGGGTACCACAAGAGTCCTAAAATAGACTAACAAAATCACCTATGATAACAAATTATATTTAATTCGTTTTTACTTTCTTATTTATTGATTTGGATTTTAACTACTATCGGTAGAATAATTGGTGCAAAATGTATGTAAATGAAACAATACTATAACGTATGCTCATGGTAGTGAAAAGGCTTAAGCTTTTTGTTTCAGTTGATGGCATGTAGTAACGTCAAGGGAAAATTCATAAAAGAAAGTGGTCCAGAAATAATAATTTAGGTATAGGATATGACCCATGCTCTTTGACTGTACTCATTCTGGATTAGCTGTATTTGAACATGAAAATGTCATAAATTAACAGGGAATGGGCGATATATTCATAAACTAATTTATGTGGAGATGTTATGTTCAAATAGAAGTGTCTGGGTACATGCCATGGTATTTATTATGTATAATGAGTTTAACATTAATTTGGTATTAACAATACCTGAGTTACTATGTAGGCTGACTATGGCAGCAAATTGTTTTTTAAAATTTAACTAAAAATGTGTTGTTTTTAAAAGAGCCTGAAAACAATGATTTACTTTGATTTGATCATATCACGTTTCTGCTGCTAATTTTGCTGTGTTTCTACTTTTTGCTATAATATATTGTTCAGCTGTAATGAGTCGTCTTACTAATTTCATGTTTGAGTTTAGAGAACGAGGAAGTCAGGAGGTTGCATCCCAAATCAAGTTCAAGTTTAAGTTTTAGTACAGTGAAATACTTAACTTGTGTGCTGTACCCAACAGTGCAGTAATCAAAATATATGAAAACACTAAGAAATAAGAGAGGAAGCTATATACAGGGTCAGTGCTAATACCAAATGTGCAATGTGCAGGGATACTTGAGTATTTGAGGTAGATATGTACATATACTGTAGGCAGGGAATATGAGAAAGTGACTGGTAGCTGGATAAAGAAGAATAATATATCAAAAGTAGAGTCCTAAATAGGGAATAGTGTGCCGTTTGGGATGGACTGAGTTAGTTAGGGGTCTATGACCAGTTCAAAATGATGCTGGTCATCATGAGCATCATAAGGAATAGAACTCCTTTGCCCCTGTACTACTGCCTTGTCAATGCAAACCTACAGCCATCTGCAATAGAATCTGACCTGCATTCTCTCACGTGCTCTGGCTGTCTGCATAACTCTCATCTCTTTGAGTTTTATTGAGTCAATAAACAAATGATTGTGAAATAAACTGTTACAATACTGTTGTTGATTTCTGTTTGGCTAAAATATTGTGGGCACAGAAAACCATGGAAAGAGCCCACTGGCCCTTCTATGGGCCCTACTCTCAATGGTAGGCCTTATCTCTGTTAACCCAGAAGTAAAATCTTTCCTAATATGGTAAACTGGTTGCCTAATTTGGTCAGTTGGTCTACAGGTAGAATCAATTATGTATATAAACCCTGGATTGTTGATGCTCTGTGTCTTTGAAGCCACTGTTCAGCGATATTTGCACTCAGAAGGAGCAGTCCTCCATATGAATGAATGGAATTCTACAATATTTCAATTAAATGTTTCAAGGACAAAATTATGTGTATTTAAGTATTCTTTGGTTGTAGTAGGGACAGTAGCATCCACACTTTCAAAAAAATATACTTTAAATACATTTTTATATATGCTTAGATCACATAATACAATGTAAAAGTATGCATTGAGGTGTTTATAATAGAATAAACGGCGCCAAAACATATGTTGACATTGATTAATGCATTTAGCTTCCACATTATTTTTTTTACAATGGTGGGGGAGTGCCAAGATGGAGGCGCGGTGGCTTCAAAACAGAGGAAGGGGGAGAAATGCCCAACTCGGCGGAAAATCTGTCTCCCTCCAGCAGATGGCGTATTTTCGTTGTTTCGCATACCAAGCAAGGAGTTTTTGTATGGAGGTTGAATTTGGTCAACAAATACATTCATTTGCTAAAAATCTACTTTTATTGGTCACAGATGGTTAGCAGATGTTTTTGCGTCTGTAGTGTAATGCTTGTAAGGTTTATTTGATCGAATATAAGTTTCGTAACGCTTAAGTTGTTACGAGTGTACTGATATAAGTAAGACAAGTGGTATCCATCAACATTGAGAAAAAACGCATATCGGAGTTGTCTTCGAAATGGTTATATGCATATTCATGTTATGAGGCTAGTAGCATAGCAATCTATCGCCATTGAATACAGGCGGTTGACATCAACAACCTCCATCGAATATTCAAAACAGGATTACAAAAGTGAGATTTATCCACCAATCCAAATAAAGGATATGCGGGAGCTAGACAGTCCGTCGTGCTGCTTTGTGGACAACGATTCCCATTGTTAGGGCGGAGAGACATGTATTTTGTCAGTAAATCCATACGTTTTATATAAATCATTGCGCAGATTAGTAGGGACAAAAAAAGAGTGCGTTTCCATCCAAGGACTGTAAAGGGCATTATTATTCCACACAAAGTGTTGCAGCGTTGAAAAAAATGAATAGCATTGGTCTTCTATTATTTTCGTAGACCAATCAAGCAAAATACATGTAAAAAGAAAATGTCGGGTATGAATGTCGAATCTTCATTCTACCCAATGCGTACAATCTATTTGGTTTTAATTCGACACAACACTGACAAGCTGTTGTATTTACACAGCCCCTATAACTGTTATCCGGGGGATTAGCTCAAATGGTAGAGCGCTCGCTTAGCATGCGAGAGGTAGCGGGATCGATGCCCGCATCCTCCAAAGCTTTTCTTGAGAGAGCAAGTGAATGTGAAGCGTATTTATTATGAGTTTACTCTTAACTTTAAATTAAAATACGTATTATATACTACTACATCAAGTATGAAAATCAACCTGTAGAACGAAAGGTTTTTAACCTACAAAACGTTTTCTTCAATAGGTCCATTATTTTGTTGGTTGTGGGACAATCACAATAAACAGTCAAATCGGAACAAAATCCTTAATTCGATACTGAACACCACTGTGTGCTCGATACTCAAGGCAAATACACTCCAATAAAATCACAGTAAGTTATACATATCTATGTGTAACAGATCTGGGTTCAAATACTATTTAAAATCGATCATATACTTGGAACTAATTTGCTCTAGACTGCCTAGAATACCAAATGGGTGGGTTTTCAGTTTTGCGACTTTTCTAAGCCAGGCAACCCCATTCAAGACAAAGTATTTGAATTTTGAAATCATTTCGATTAGTATTTATACCCGGGTCCGATGTGAAAGCCTGAAACCTAACAGCACATCGATGTCATACACCTTCACAGTCAAGAACCCCTCAGACACTCAGTGAAGTTTCAATGGGCAGCGTTGTACAACGTTTGCTTATCTAGATACACCAAACAATGCACTCCACTGAAGGCTATATATATTATGGATCAACATTTCAACTGCCCAAATGTCTCATATTTAGTCATGATCATTATTAGATGATAATTAGACATACTTATTAAACCATACATGTTTATGGCAGGTCCAAAGAATTTTTACCTACTGTACCACAATATATTTTTCAATTGTATTATTAACTTTACTGCAGTCTAACTAACCAACCCTTATTTGTTTCATCCAGCAGTCCAGACATAGCCTTCCTGTTGAAATCTTGATCCATAATACTGCTGATGCCTCATTTCTTGCTAAGATATTCTGAAAACAGATTGTATTGGATTCAGATGCATGGAGTGACAAAGAGAAACAGACTAAGTTATTGTTTTTATCAGTTTATTCACAAAAAAACAGATTATACGTAAAATACTACATACTTCACACTGCTAAACAAAGACAATATCAACAGCCACAGAAAAGTCAGTCAGTGCAAACCAAGACTAATACATGACTTCAAGCAAGAACAAAATAGGAACTCCAAAACAAAACATTTTACTTTGTAGATCGAACTTTTTTGCAACCCCATAATATTAAAATGTTTACTACTACCTTTTTTTAACGAAACATGGTGTGTGTACGATTGTCTTGTCAAATAGCAACAACGTTACAGGGACTCCATGAGAAGAGGGGATGCTTGTTACTGAAAACAAGTCGTTGAATATATTATTGAGTTTGGAAGTTGTTGAGTAACTATCCCTTTTAAGATGTTCCACTTCTCAAGCCCCCATTAGCTTCTTGACCATGTATCCAGGCATGCTGTATATGAAGAGGCCCAGGATGAGCACCAGCAGCAGGGCTACAACTAACTTGACCGTGAGCCAGAAGTACTGGTTGCAGATGAGGTTTTTGATGGCCTTGAAAGGCATAAGGAACCACAGGAAGGCTGTGTCTGGACGGCTGGGAGAGAGAGACAGGGTTGGTTAGTCTGCGCTAATGCCTTATAAGGCCATCAAACAGAGACACAGAGGATTACCAAATATGACTTTAAGATACAGGTCCGGTTTGCTGTAAATATAAACAAACCCATAAAAATGATGCCAAAAAGAATGGGTATTTTAGTAACTGGACTGCTGATGCTCTGTATTGGCCAGTATGATCATCCCAGTACTTAGTCAAATCAATTTCATAAAAGACCCCTTCTCTATTCCATCATTTTTATGTCTTTTAATCAAATGGACCTTTACATTAGGGATGCGTTCTGACGAAGGTGCGTTCCGACCGCATGGTAGAGCTTTGTTTAAGTGCAACCTGTTTTAGCGCAAAAAACTCATGCTCCTGTCCCTTCCCCACTCCAATGCACCTTCCTCGTTGAAATACATTGAGTTGGCTCCAACATTTGACACTGTAATTGTTAGCTTAGTGGTAGGTGAACGGTGCTCTTACTTGGGTTTCTCCAGGGGTTCAGGTTCATTGCGTCCTTCACCTACTGGGTTCTTCTCAGCCTCCTCTGCAGTCATCAGCTGCAGCTCTGCTTCCACTTTCCCCTACAAAGACACAAACAACATCACTACCAAAACACTGGGGTTCATACAGTATACAAAGGAGGTCTAGTGATTCTTTATCTTTTGACTGATTTGTTACATTTCCAAACTGACCTCTGTTCAGTCTTTAACTCAACAAGTTTCTTCACAATGTAACTCAATTGTCATGCGTTGTTTAATCAAAGACACCATTTTGTCAAGTGCATAGTTTACTGTGCTTAATCCAGTCCACACTACATACAGTGAGTTCAAACTCGTCATTCTCGTCTCTGGCTAGGAAGGGCCACCAGCCCTTGATCCTCCTCTGTTTGAAGATGGACACCATGGGAATATCTTGTTCGTTCAGCACCATGTTGATGGAGCACTGTTTGGCTGTCTTCGCTCCACGAGGGAAACGGTTCAGATCCAGCTCAATGGCGCCTAGGAATAGACAAAAAAATCATGCATATTTATTCGATATGCATAAAGGTCTCTCAGCTGTTGTTGTTGTTGTTATGTTGATGTTGTTGTTATGACTGCCACAACAGTACTTTCCATGTCCCAGAATACAAATTCAATATAAAAAAGTAGCCCTAGTCTGAAATGTTAAATTCACAGAAAGACCAACATTTACAGCTCAGAATATCATTATGGTGAATGTTTAGTAGAGTGAAATTAAATCACTCCACCTAAGAAGTCATCTGCAGAGAAGTGATCAGCATCCCAGACTTGTAGGTTGAGACGAGCAGGGATCTTATACTCAGTCTCGTCCCAGGCGAACATGGACTCCTTCTTAGAGATGACGATCTTCTCCTCGGCCTGTAAGTAGTCAAAGGGGTAGATGAAGCGCCAGTTGAAGAGACCCTCCCCTGTCAGGGAGTGGTAGTGGACGTCTGTGTCCTGCTTGTCCTCCTGCTGACCTTTCAGCCAGCTGTTGAATGGAATGAAGAAGAAGTAGAAGACATGGTTTTAGTATTTACTACACCTCCAGAAGTTAGAAAAACATACATACTGCCAAAGAAAACATTATTTACCCCCGCACGAAGATATCACTGGACTTCTCTCCAGTGAAGATGTCATCATCCTCTAGAATGACCTCGTCTGTGTTCCAGATGATCACCCTCAGTTCAAACCTGCCGACGACCAAACAGCTCAGTGTCACATCAGTGAGGCACAGAAACATTTTTGTTGCATTTTGTGTTTTTAAAATCTCTGTTATGTGATATATCTTATCATATAAAATTGTGAATTTACTGATATATATACAGTGTCAGTCAAAAGTATGGACACACCTACTCATTCAAGGGTTTTTCTTTATTCCGACTATTTTCTACATTGTAGAATAATAGTGAAGACATCAAAACTATGAAATAACACATATGGAATCATGTAGTAACCAAAAAAGTATATATATATATATATATACTGTATATACTGTATATACAGTAGTGATCAAGGCCAGTCTTGCCGTTCTGTTGTGATTTTCCATTCCATATTGTCCATTTTACTTTGACCTGTTCGGTAACATGACAGCTCCTTGTTTATTTGATTGGGCACCATTTAGGTTAGGCTATTTGATCGGAGAAACCTGCATGATGTCAAAAGTGTCTGTCTCATTACATTGTCATTACATTATATCTCCAGCCTGTCGGCTACAGAAAAGGCCACATACTCTTTCTACCATATCCTATACCTATATGATTTATGTTAGACCATTTTTTTTGACAGAACACTGGTGGAGAGCTGCAGAGATGCACCTCTCTAACAGAACCCTGGAGAGGCACGCTGGGAATGGACAAGCAAAATATTTTGCGCCCCTGCCTTTGACAAAGTAGGCACTGCTTATCAAAAGGTGCCATTGGCGCTCACCTAAAAAGCCCATATGCCACTGGTTTAGAGAAATTGTCATTGTTTTTGGGCAAAATTCTGTGAGGTTTTATGTGTTGTTGTTGGAGGTGCATCTTGGTCAGTTTAGCTCAGAAAAGGCCGCCCTCCTCAATCTAATCCTGCCTAATGAGCGGGCCGGCCATGGTAGTGATGAAGGGTGGGTGGGTGGCGGGTTGAATAAAGAGAAAACAAAACATTAAAACCCCATTAATGTAGAATTCTTGAGCAATTTATATATATCTATAGGCTACATTGAGGTTTTTCTTGAATTATTTTAGGGTATCTAGTGTGTAAGCCTAAACTTTAGGGTCTATCTGTATGCGCACCAAATAGCCGACACGCCAATCGCCAAATGTTTTTGGGAACAGGCAGAAAAAGTTAACGTCGATCCATGGAGGCAAAAAGGACAATGTCGGAGTTTAATTCGATAAGAGAAAAGCTGCGAAATGGAGAGTTGAAAATAAGGAGAAGGGAAGGTCAGAACAGTAATGATTTGGTGAAGTGGTAAAAGAGGATGGTAGCAGTGTGGTCTATGTTATCTGTGATGATTGTGATGCACTATACAAAATCTGTATGAGGCGCTATCTTTATCATCATCATAAAAACTGATAGTATTTCAACCACATAAAATACGCATCCAAACTGAAATGAAATCTTATCAGAAACATTTTGGGCCATTTTCACAACTTTCCTTACAACCAGTCAAACTGAAATGAAATCTTATCAGAAACATTTTGGGCCATTTTCACAACTTTCCTTACAACCAGTCAAACTGAAATGAAATCTTATCAGAAACATTTTGGGCCATTTTCACAACTTTCCTTACAACCAGTCAAACTGAAATGAAATCTTATCAGAAACATTTTGGGCCATTTTCACAACTTTCCTTACAACCAGTCAAACTGAAAATCTTTCCCTGTGTTTTTTTTCTTCTCCCCGGTCCCTAGACGTTTTTGATCCACGAAAGAAGCAGAAAACTTTACAGATGTCAACTATATTTAAACATTCATTTTAGAGATTTATGACATTATTGTGGTGAGCAAGGGTTTATTTCATCTTCTAGGGAAACGCATTTATTTTATTTAACTAGTCAAGCCAGTTAAAAACAACTTCTTATTTACAATGACAGCCTAGGAACAGTGGGTTAACTGCCTTGTTCAGGGGCAGAACACAGATTTTTATCTTGTCAGCTCGGGGATTTGTCCTACCAACTTTTTGGTAACTGGCCCAACGCCGTAACCACTAGGCTACCTGTCGCCCCATATAATGACAGGAGAGAAGCTGCATGTATCTAGTTATAGACAAGGTGACGACCAAAATGTTGGAAATTATAAGCAGAAACATGTCTAAAAATCAGGCAGAAAAAACAGTGTCCCCTGTCAAAAAAAGCCCATAGTGCATTTCTATGTTAGAGTGTTGGGGTCAGATGAGGGCCTCAGATTTTCACTTTATTACATATAGTTGGGCGTTGCAGATGGGTTATTAGCAATTCCGGGTGGGTGCGGGTGAACAAACAGCTGACCCTCGCCCCACTAATATACAGTGTATTACTGATATCTAACCCTGCCGACAATGCTCATTCCTCATAACTTTTATTTCACATTTCAAATTCTCTTACTAAATGTTTTTTTTAAAGCACATTACATTGTACTAGAACATACTTCTTTGGTTTTCTGGGTGCGATATCAATGGCCGGTCCAGGTGCAGGCATATCCTTGGGGAACATGTCCACCCACATCTCAATCCTCCCCTACACAAAGAGAAACACACAGATAAACACGGGGTGAAATACAATTCAACTACACAGCAATCAAACCTAATCAATCAGGCCTACATTCACATGGAAAATGTGTCATCTTTACTTTACTGTACTTTATATTGGCTTTACTACCTTCGCCAGGTGGATCATTTGAAACACTGAAGCAGGCACTTGGGCATTTAACAAGCACAGGCTTAAAGGCAACCTTGTCCTACAGTACCTGTTCAATGCCAGGCTTATCAGGGTTGAGGAGTGGCCTGGTCTCCACATGTTCTGGGATGAGTTTACAGCCCACCCGAGGGATATCCTCCCAGTGCTTCAGCGCCGTCAGGGCCAGGTGCTCATCTGTCTGCTTCTTCAGACCTAAGGAACAGACCAACCCAGACAGGCAGTACAGCAGTAGTTGTCAACCTGGGGTACTAGACAAGTCGAGTACTACCTAGCCTACCCACAGGGAAAGCTCATAAGAAGATAGACCTATATGATCAGTTGTACATGACGGGGTACTTCAGCCAGGCGGAGAAGAATATGATTGGGGGTATAGTAACCAACAGGAGAGAGTAGAAAAGCATTGCAGGCAATGTTGTTGTGTTGTACTCCATACAGTACCATTTTCATCTTCGATCTCGGTTGGGCCCATGAAGATCCTGTTGGCCACCTTGACCCGTCCTCCAGGACCATAGTGGGGCCCGTCCAGCTTGCCCTCTTTACACAGCTTGGCCAGGATCTGGGTTGGCTTCAGGGGGTCCCGCCACACATTGTAGCCATGGCTACAGGGACGAAAAAATAAAGATGGAGACAAACAAATTGTATGCAGTTCTAAGACATTGGGTTTTTATTTATGTATGGTTTATTTACCTAGGTCAGTCCTGAATTGGATCATGTACAGGATCCTGTGTTGTACGTATATTTTTAGGCAAAAGAGAGGGTTCACCTAAATGGATGCGATGCCACATTTTGCTCTGTGCTTGCTGTAATAGTTGTCTGGCTACCCAGACTCCTTGCTCTGGCCAAACGCTACGCCATGACCTCATTAATTTCTTCCCTGCAATGAGTCTGGATCTGAGTACCTCACCGACCCTTCACCGATGCAAACACATTTGGGGCTGTCTGATTGTTCCAGGGCCAGAACACACGTGTGTGTGAAGTGGCGGTTTGAGAATTCATCATTGGCTTTGATACTCTGATTGGTTAGAGACGATCCAATCACTGATAACTTTGTTTTGTAAAACGCCCCTCGTGCCCCTCGTCACCACAAATGACTTCAATTGATGTCAGTGTCAGACTAAAGTATGTAGCGAACGACAGAGCAGCGGAATAATTTAGTGAGTCGTCAGGCTACTGGAATAGTACTTACACGGCATATTTGGATGGGAGGCCACATATGGCTCTGTGCTTGCTGTAGTACCGGTTCTCCAGATCCAGTTTAGTCTCCCCAATCAGGTCGTCAGTGCCCACTAAGTCCCAGTCATAGACGGACACTGTTAGTGTAGAGTCCATGGGAAATGTGGCTTCCATGTCAAAAGATCTGATGGGTTCAAAATAAATGACATTTTTTAAGTCTTTGGTCATAACTTATGGTTATTATTTTCAACATGTTTACACTTTAAATGGGCAAGCTATAACTATACAAGCTATAACTATACAAGCTATAACTATACAAGCAGCGCCAGTCTTCAGAGTAAATTACTTGGCTAGCTCGTTTGCTCTTAAGAATTCATTCATTCATCATGAATGTTAGTGGAAATGGACAAAATGTTGCATTAAGAGTTTCTCCACTTACTTGCCAAAGATGGGGTTGAGTTGCTTGGAGAGGTAGTTCTCTTTGTCTTTGATGTCTGACTTTCCTAGTTTGATAGCGATGTACGGATCAGCTTTTCCATTGATATCCGCTGGATGCAGATCCGTTGCCTTTAGAAAACGGTTTATTTGGTTTTATTTGACAATCAAGACATTACATGTTAATAATCACAGGATAGTCTATTGTCTGTAGCTTCCCAGATTCATTCGGAAATTTAGGATTGGAAGTAGTACTTAGTACAGTGTAGTGTAGTGAAGTGTAGGCAGTGAAGTGTAGTGTCGTGTTGTGCAGTGTAGTGTAGTTTTGTGTTGTGTTGTGTACATACTCTTATGATATAGACCCGGACTACAACGTTGATTGGATCGTTGGTTGGAATGTTCTGGAACATGCCCATGTTGGAGTCGAAGCCCATCTCCCTCTGCATCTCATCTGACACTGGCACTTTGTACATGCACAGAGAACCCTGAAACACAAACAGATACACACAGAGTTAATACAATCACATCTAGTCCAACACCTTGTACATGCACAGAGAACCCTGAAACACAAACAGATACACACAGAGTTAATACAATCACATCTAGTCCAACACCTTGTACATGCACAGAGAACCCTGAAACACAAACAGATACACACAGAGTTAATACAATCACATCTAGTCCAACACCTTGTACATGCACAGAGAACCCTGAAACACAAACAGACATGCACAATTGTGTTAGATTCTGGAAAGGGGGGGGGGGTACATTCAACTGAAATAGAGAGCCACAGTGGAGGTGTCATAATACCCATAAAACCTAGCGGTCAAACAGGGAAATGGTTCTATTCGTTTTTCCACCATTCATTTTTCCCATAAGGGATTTTAGAAACCCTTAAAATAAGGGCTGTGTTTCGTGTAGGCTTACCCTTTGCAATCAACTCTGTTATTTCATGTCACATCACTATATTAGGATTGGGTGGGGTGTGGAATTCAACAAAATAATGGACTCCGTATGCTCAGTACATTTTCTTCCTAACCTGGTTCCAGATATTTGTATGCTGTACAGACAACTCCTATAGACAACTCCTATAGACAACTCCAATAGACAACTCCTATAGTCATTGAACAACTATGGCAGAATCTAATGTACAGCACAAGAAGACTTGAGACCAGTCTACTTCCTTCTCTCTTCCGTCGCCGACAAAGAAGAAGGTAAGAAGAAGGTAAGGCCCTCTGTGTAAAAGGGGTTTACTTTGAATTTGCCAATAATCCTGTCCTCATCCGCCATGTTCTGGTCGTCGTCGTCTCCGGCCTTCCCTCTGAACAGGTTGAAGGTGTGAAGCCAGTCTTCAAAGTTATCAAACTCCTTCTCCAACTCCTTGGGATAAACCTAATGAGGAAATACAAAAACAGACTATACAGTATTTGCACAAACTTCTGTTTTGAACAGCCTAAATTTAAAATGGGTTAAATTGAGATTCTGTGTCACTGATCTACACACAATACCCCATAATGTCACAGTGGAATTTTGTTTGTAGAACATTTTTGAAATTAATAAAACATTTAAAGCTGAAATGTATTCAAACCCTTTTGTTATGGCAAGCCAAAATAAGTTCAGGAGTAAAAATGTGCTGAACAAGTCACATAATAAGTTGCATGGAGTCATTCTGTGTTCAATACTTTTGAATGACTACTCCATCTTTGTATCCCACACATACAATTATCTGTAGTGTCCCTCAATCGAGCAGTGTATTTCAGACACAGATTAAACCTCAAGACCAGGAATGATTTTCAACGCCTCGCAAAAAAAGGGAACCAATTGGCAGATGTGTAAGAATAAAACAATCAGACGCTGAATATCCTTTTGAGCATGGTGAAGTTATTAATTACACTTTGGATGGTGTACCAAAACACCCTACAAAGATACAGGTGTCCTTCCTAACTCAGTTGCCGTAGAGGAAGGAAACCGCTCAGGGATTTCACCATGAGGCCAAAACAGTTACAGTTCAATGGTTGTGATATGAGAAAACGGAGGCTGTATCAACAATACTGTAGTCACTCCACAATACTAACCTACATTACAGAGTAAAAGAAGGAAGCTTGTACAGAATAAAAATATTCCAAAACATGAATCCTGTTTGCAACAAGGCACTTAAGTACTACTGCAAAAATGTGGCAAAGAAATGAACGTTTTGTCCTAAATACAATGTGTTATACAGTATGTTTGGGGCAAATACAACACAACAAAACAACTCTTCATATTTTCAAGCATGGTGTTGGGTGCATTAAGTTATGGGTATGCTTGTCATCGGTAAGGACTATGAAGGTTTTTTTGATGATAAAAAGAAACAGAGTATAGCTACAAGCACAGGCAAAATCCTAGAAGAAAACCTGGTTCAGTCTGCTTTCCAACAGACACTGGGAGACAAATACACCTTTCAGCAGGACAATAACCTAAAACACAAGGCCAAATCTACACTGGAGTTGCTTACGAAGACAACAATGAATCTTCCTGAGTGGCCTAGTTACAGTTTCGACTTAAATCGTCTTGTAAATCTATGGCAAGACTTGAAAATGGCTGTCTAGCAACGTGTATATACAGTGTGTATGTGTGTATGTATGTATATACACTGAGTATGCCAACCATTAGGTGGCACCCCCCCCCCCTATACCCTTAGAACAGCCTTAATTCATCAGGGCATGGAATCTACAAGGTGTCAAAAGTGTTAAACAGGAATGCTGGCCCATGTTGATTCCATGGGCCAGGAATGCTTCCCACAGTTGTTTCAAGTTGGCTGGATGTCTTTTGGGCAGTTTTGATACACACAGGAAACTGTTGAGCGTGAAAAACTACAGCAGTAGTTTATGTATCGGGGGGCTAGGGTCAGTTTGTTATATCTGGAGTACTTCTCCTGTCCTATCTGGTGTCCTGTGTGAATTTAAGTATGCTCTCTCTAATTCTCTCTTTCTCTCTCTCTTTCTCTCTCTCTCTTGGAGGACCTGAGCCCTAGGACCATGCCTCAGGACTACCTGACATGATGACTCCTTGCTGTCCCCAGTCTACCTGGCCGTGCTGCTACTCCTGTTTCAACTGTTCTGCCTGTGATTATTATTATTTGACCACAGTGGACTCCAATCAAGTTTTAGGAACATCTCATGGATGATCAACGGAAACAGGATACACCTGAGCTCAATGTCGAGTCCCATAGCAAAGGGTCTGAATACCTCGATCAATAAGGTATTTCTATTTTTAATTTTTAATACATTTGCAGAGATATCTAAAAACCTGTTTTTGCTTTGTCATTATGGGGTATTGTGTGTAGATTGATGAGGATATATATATATTTTTAATCAATTTTAGAACAAGGCTGTAACGTAACAAAATGTGGAAAAAGTGAAGGGGTAAGAATACTTTCCGAATGCATGCACGCACACACACACACACACACACACACACACACACACACACACACACACACACACACACACACACACACACACACACACACACACACACACACACACACACACACACTAGAGCTGGCCGTCCGGCCAAACTGAGCAATCGGGGGAGAAGGGCCTTGGTCAGGGAGGTGACCAAGAACTCGATGGTCACTCTGACAGAGCATCCAGAGTTCCTCTGTGGAGATGGGAAAACCTTCCAGAAGGACAACCATCTCTGCGGCACTCCACCAATCAGGCCTGTGTGGTAGAGTGACCAGATGGAAGCCACTCCTCAGTAAAAGACACATGACAGCCTGCTTGGAGTTTGCCACAAGGCACCTAAATTACTCTCAGGCCATGAGTAACAAGATTCTCTGGTCTGATGAACCCAAGTTTGAACTCTTTGGCCTGAATGCCAAGCGTCACGTCTGGAGGAAACCGGGCACCGTGGTGGTGTCAGCATCATGCTGTGGGGATGTTTTTCAGTGGCAGGGACTGAGAGACTAGGCAGGATCGAGGGAAAGATGAATGGAGCAAAGTACAGAGAGATCCTTGATGAAAACCTGCTCCAGAGCACTCAGGACCTCAGACTGGGGCAAAGCACTAAGCACTAACAACCCTAAGCACTAAGCACACAGCCATGACAATGCAGGAGATTCTCTGAATGTCATTGAGTGGCCCACCTAGACGTTGAACCCAGTCAAACATCTCTGGAGAGACCTGAAAATAGCTGTGCAGCAACGCTCCCCATCCAACCTGACAGAGCTTGAGAGGATCTGCAGAGAAGAATGGGAGAAACTCCCCAAATACAGGTGTGCAAAGCTTGTAGTGTCATAACCAAGAAGACTTGATGTTGTAATCGCTGCCAAAGATGCTTCAACAAAGTACTGAGTAAAGGGTCTGAAAACTTATGTAAATGTAATATTTCATTTTTGTATTTTTAATAAATTTGCAAACATTTCTAAAAATCTGTTTTTGCCAAGTCGTTATGGGGTATTGTGTGTAGATTGATGAGGGGGAAAAAACAATTTAATCAATTTTAAAATAAGGCTGTAACATAACAAAATGTGGGAAAAATGAAGGGGTCTGAATACTTTCTGAATGCACTGTACTGTACGTATATATAATATCTTTGCTATGTGAATGCTGTATATACAAGTACCATGTATGTCAAATGTATACGTAAAATGTATTTAAAAAAACTAAAAACAAAAAAAGCTACTTTTGTCCTCTGAAGAGGGGGGGGTTAGTTAAAAAGTTATATATATAATTATATATACATATACATATAATCAACAATCAACTTGACAGAGCTTGAAGAATTTGAAAAAGAATAATGGGCAAATATTGTAATTCAGTTGTGCGAATTTCTTAGACTTACTCCCCAAAAGACTCACAGCAGTAATCACTGCCAAAGGTGTTTCTATAAAGTATTGGCCCAAGGGTGTGAATACTCATGTAAATGAGATATTTCTGTATTTCATTTTTTATCAATTTGTTCATTTTTAACTGTCATTATGGGGTATTGTGTGTAGATGGGTGAGATTATATATATTTTTAATCCATTTTGAATTCAGGCTGTTACAAAACAAAATGTGGAGTAAGTCAAGGGGTAAGAATAGTTTCTGAAGGCAATGTAATCAGTTTTGCTCGCTGGGTGGTATTGAGTAGCCACATACCTGCAGCTCATTGAGTTTGTGCTTCTTCTTCTCTGGCATGTCTCCAGGCCTCCTCTTGTCCTTTCCTTTTCCTTTCTTTCCTTTGACAGGAGAGTCATCAGGTTTGATCTCTGAGTATAGGTCAGGGAACAAGGGGTGAGGGGTGAGGGAGGAGTCAGTGAACAGCCCCACCAATATCCAGGAGATTTGCAATTCTGTTATTTCATGTCACAACAATACAACAGTTAACACCCAATGTTATTTTATTTAAAGAATTGCTTGATCTAATAAAGTATACGTGGTCGCTTTCCCATTGTATTCTTGTTTTATAAATGTCAAGTCCCCATAGTATTATTTGTCTGCCTGTGACCTACCGTTATTGATTGACGTTTTCACCAAACAGCAAACATCTTACAAGGTAAGCTTCGATTTGGTCTTTGTTTGAGTTATAACTACATGGGGGGTATCAAATGAATCGTTAGGTTGGTAGGAACAAATCTAGCCTATTGCCATGTTACCTGATGATGTATGACTTAATGGCAACATCGTATGTCCACGGAGTGACTATATCTTTGCGCCTCACAAATATGACGTTGCCTGCAATCATTACACAGGGGATTGGCTACTATGGCACCTTGACAGTACTGTAGCCAATGAGATAAGCTTTCCAGGGATATGCAGTTGACCTGGGTGGGACAAAGCAAGGCCTAGAACCTTTTATGTGTAATGTGAACTACTACTACCTGGCTCAGAGACGGAACGGAACGCACTGAGCACGCTACATTACATTGTAAACAGATTTCATCGCTTTAATTTCATCGCTTTAGCATAAAAGACGGGAGGTAAAAACGAAGAATATCGAACAGGAACCTAAAAAGAGGATTTTCGACTCGTCCAACAAAGATTGCTTTCTAGGAGGATTGGATCCACTTTTAGATCTGTAAGTAAATTATTTTCATGGCTTTACCATATGTATTTAGTTTTTTATAAGTTGTCTACTTTTCGTGCTTTGGATTTAGTTTACATTGGCCTATGTAACAAGTCATTTCAATGTCATATAATTCCAAAGCAGTTATTGTTTGTTTCATAGTAGTTCTAAGTTTCATCCTTGTAACTTTGGAGAGGCCACTAAACTCTCATGGTCATTGTTTATTTGTGGTTCTCACATCTGCCTTTGTCTCCAAAGTGTTACTGTTCGCATAGTGTGTATGTTTGCGCTTCACACCTTCTATGTGGTGATTGTGAGTCCCATAGGGCGGCGCACAATTGGCCCAGCGTCGTCCGGGTTTGGCCGGTGTTGCCTGACTTGCCTAGTTAAATAAAGGTTACAGATAGTTTAGGCTTGTTGTTTTGTAAATTTAGTCAACTGTAATTGTGTGTGTTTTACAACAATATACTCCTTTATTTTATTCACCACAGAGTGGAGGATACAGAGGATTTTAATGATGACGTTTGGGAGCCACCCCTCCCCAGCAAGCAGCCCCCGAACTGTCAAGGTCTTCACCTCCCACTGCTATGTCAATCACCCCATCTGACGGTTCTACATCCACTTTTCATAGACCCCTTGAAAAAGAAAATAGGAGCTTGTGGCACCATTAGTCCTAACAGAATCGGTTCCCCAAGACCAAGGTAAACAGCATGACAAAGACAGTGGAGAGGGGAACCATACATTGGATCAGGACTAACAAGCTGCTTTTTGTGAAATGGAAGGACACTAGGGAAGTAACCATGCTCACCACACAGCATAAGGCATTCAATAACGACCAAGGAGGGTGAAAAATGCCATTGGAACGAGGAAGAGTGTCCCCATTCATGTTTCTGTGAAGGACTACAATGCCAGCATGGGGGATGTCGACCTAGCTGATGCTCTGATAGGCTACTACCAGGTCCTCCACAAGACCAGGAAGTGGTATAAGACATTTCTTTACCACTATGGACATTGCTACAGTAAATGCTTTCATTCTCCACAAGCAGATGGCCAAAGCAAAAGGTCAAACCCCTCTCTCCTAGTTGGCCTCCCGAGAGCAACTGGTGTTGGAAATGATGTCTGCTCCTCCTGGGCACGCTGCTCGGTCCGAGGGTGGTGGGATCTTCTGTCACGATTGTCGTGGTAATCATACTCGGACCAAGGCGCAGCGTACGTAGAGTTCCACATGTTTATTAAATCCCTTCCCGTCCAATATACCCACCCATGTCCAGGATATCTGCTCCTCCTGGGCACGCTGCTTGCTCCATGGGTGGTGGGATCTTCTGTCGCGATTGTCGTGGTAATCATACTCGGACCAAGGCGCAGCGTACGTAGAGTTCCACATGTTTATTAAATTAAACTCACAAAAACAATAAAGAGTAAACGATACTTGACGTTCTGTAGAGCTCACAGGCATCAACACAAAAACAAGATCCCACAAAAATCCAGTGGGAAAAGGCTGCCTAAATATGATCCCCAATCAGAGACAACGATAGACAGCTGCCTCTGATTGGGAACCATACCAGGCCAACATAGAAATACAAAAACTAGAGTACCCACCCTAATCACACCCCAACCTAACCAAATTAGAGAATAAAAGGCTCTCTAAGGTCAGGGCGTGACACTTGCAGCTGTAATTGCTGCAAAAGGTGGCTCTACAAAGTATTGGCTTTGGGGGGTGAATAGTTATGCACTCTCAAGTTTTCAGTTTTTTTTCTTATTTCTTGTTTGTTTCACAATAAAAAATATTTTGCATCTTCAAAGTGGTAGGCATTTTGTGTAAATCAAATTATACAAACACCCCAAAAATCCATTTTAATTCCAGGTTGTAATGCAACAAAATAGGAAAAATGCCAAAGGGCATTACTTTCGCAAGCCACTGTATCTTTGATGAAACTAGAGCTGTGCAATAGATGAAGCGAGGGAATAGCGTTATAAATGTTACATATTGTTAACCAGGCCCCTTTGTAACTAGCAGACGTATGCAGTGTTGCAATATTGCAGACTGATTACTAGCTAGTTGACAATAAAAGTGTGCGACTGTCATGGTCTTCCGTGCAATAAGAGTTAAAGATATGGGAAGTAGCCAAAAACTGATCATAACCCAAACATTATAATGTTTGTGTGTGGCTCAAAACACATTTTTGGGATTGGTTATTAGTGCACTCAATGTGTAGCTGGTGTAGTGTACTGGTTTCAATGCATATCATGAGCTTTGTTGATTAAGTTTGCCCTACCAATATGTTCATGTTGAAATCGCCACTGTGAATGCCAGTGCAACAGATCGTTCAGAATAACTAATACAACATTTAGCCAATAGGTCAAAAACGTTGTACACAATCTCTGCATAATAGTGCATTTGGGATTCCAAAAATATTTGTTTAAGTTAGTTTTATATAAACTGTTTTATGTATCACGTTAATTCAAAGCTATACTTAACTATTTATGTGTGTTTTATTCGTAACATTGTTAATATTTTTCATAGCCAACTTTCATGACCGGCATAATGGATTTGTGTCTGTGTAAATGTATGCAGAGATGAACTATGACAGAGAGGTCAGGGATAATGGGAAGGATTAGTGGTATGGGTTGTCCTGATTCCAAGAGGACAGCACATACTGTATAGTAGTGACATAGTAGTGAACATAGTACACAAGCTGATAATTCCCTTCGACTGCAATAATTACGTTCTACTTTAAAGTCCAATTATCAATATGCAAAGATTCATGATTATGCTGGACTATCTCCAATACTTTAAGGTTTGTCTGCATCTATGGTATCTACATTTTCAATCTCTACCAAATGAATAAACATCAGCAACCTTAACATGATAACATTTTGAAGATATATAAAAATATGTATATTTCTATAAAACGTATATAGATAAATCATAGATGTGCTAGATCTACTGCTCTGGTGTTTTTCACAGTGTAGGATTGCATTTGTTACCTCCACCCTCAGCAGAAATATCTTGGTCCTCTTTCTCCTCAGCATCTGCCATAGCTGCCTCCTGAGCCTTGAGAATCTACCGAGTCACACACAAACCAATAACATGAAATACACAGGAAGGATCCCTTTAAAACTTCATTCATGAGTATCCAAATGTAGCCATAAGATGATAATGATGTTTAATTGTATACAAGTTTACAGTCTGTACAAAAAAAATAAAAAAATAACAATGCCATTTTCACAGATGGCCTCACCTCCATCAGAGTTTCGATCGAGGCGAAGTACTTTGACCACCAATCCAACATGCTCTCATCAAACTCTTCCTCCTCCACCTCGTCTCCTCCCTTCTTTCTCTTCTTCTTCTTCCCTCCCTTATCATCCTCCTACAACATCAATGTCAGGTTAGATTAATAGGTTGCAATATCCCTTTTACTATTTTAAACTACTGTACAACCTTTATCAAATAAACATTCACCTACAAATGAGACGTCGTAACACCTACCTCAATTTTAACCACCGCATCAGATCCCTGAAAAAGACCACAAAACATATCGGCCATATTACAACTCAGGAGGTTTTTGTTCAAGTTTATTATTCAAATGAACATGAACGTAATGGTGTGATGAGATCTTACAGAGTCCAGCTTAACCATGGTCTCCATCTTCCTGATGGAGGGTTCTGGCTCGTAGTTGACAATGATCTCCTCTGGTGGAGGACAAAGACCGCATGAGTGACATTTGTACAACTAATTTATCTTCCCGACCTGGGCAAAGTGTAAGGGCACTATGAGGGATGCATGTGTGTGTGTGTGTGTCTGCATGTGTTTGTACCTTGAGTGTTCCAGTTGTTGGCTTCCTTGTCTGCTGCCCGGTAGATGAACTTGCGTAGTGTGGTGACAGCATGGTTCCCCACTAAGGTGTAGCGACCAAACGCTCTGCAGTCCACCACTCTGATGTTCAGGGGAGGGTGGAGCAGCTCATTCTCAGGCAGATCCTGGAGAACGTAAGTTCACAGGAAATTAATGGGTCACATTTGGCACATGGTATCTTAATTGTGTAATTTCCTTGTTGTATTGTTCTGGTTGAGAAAACTTCATATAACCACATTACAACCAACGGATCTCTGTTACAGTAAGGTAAAGATTTCGTTTTCATGGGAAAGTCGTCCTATTTTGGTTGTTATTAGGCGAGAACCAGTTGAATGATGGAATGATTTTAAAGAGAACTTACCACCTCAAACATCTTAACCAGGGTGCCGAAGTTAGGATTTTTCTTGTAGTTCTGGATCAGGGAAGACTGGACCCCTTTACCGGCACATTCTATGTCCACACGAGGCCTGTCCACCGCGGCTAGGTTGACCCTCTTCAGGTCCCTGAGCCCCCAGAACAGCACCTGGAAAAGGGGAACATTTCAGTAACACTTTATTTAAAGGGCACCTACATCAGGCCTTCATAACCATTAATGACACATGCATTACCTTTCATTACTCATTCACAACATATTCATAACCATTCATAACCTGTTCATACCCATTCATAACACATTTATAACACATTCATAACATATTCATAACCCATTCATAACCCATTCATAGCACCCATTCATAAGCAGTACATAAGCATTTCCTAAATGTTACAGCAATATTGACACACTTCCTGTACACTAAGAGGAGGTTAACTCCCACCTCGATCCTGTACTTGCTGAGGACTGGTCTGATGCCCAGAGGGACAGGTAGGATGGGACCACGGTCCATGTCTGTGGGACCGTCGATGGGCGGCAGGTCAGCTTTACCATGCGGACCAATCTGAAACATGAACAGACATTACAGACATCAACATTACTGATTAATTTGGGTCTAATTAAATAATCTATTGTCACATGACTGGCAGAAATAATATTTAGTTTTACTATTATTAACCTCGGAAATCTCAGAATACATAAACTTTGAAAGTAAAACTTCTACATTTATTTGTCCCACCATCAATTTCCCTCCACTTTGGGACAAATAATGTTGAGGTTGATCTATTGCCAGCTCACCTGCAGCAGTTCGAAGGCTGCCAGCATCTCTCCAGCGGTGCAATTCCCCCTATAGATCTGGTAGTACTCTAGTTGGGGAGGGAAACGTGGAGGTCCGTAGTGTTCGTCAGCCATCTTGGTTATGGGCTTGGCGAAAGTCCTGCCCATGAACTCTGCTTTGCCCTGGAGTCACATCGTAACATAACAGGAAGACAATCAAAATATAATCCTGAACCTGCTTTGATAAATCAAGGACCACACCATGTCCACAATTATGAATTAAGGTTTAAATATTTGAAAGAATGGTCTCTTTGAAATACTGTACTATCTACAATCCGAGGAAATTGGCCGGTGTTCACATTACAAGCGTTTTAATAGAACAATTTGATATTTAAAAAACAATAACATGAATACAATAGAGGGTGTTCATGCCACATCATTCATCAATAGGTTAAATATATGGTATTAGCTTACCCAACAAAGAGGCATGGCTTGACAATGCACATGCTTCAAAGCTCAAGATGATACAACAGAACAATGAAAATCAACTAGCCTGGTCCCAGATCTGTTTGTACAGTTTTGCCAACTTGACTTTAGGAGTTAGCTATACGCACACACTTCAGAAACGATCTGGGACCAGGCTGAAAAAAATGATGGAAACGACACTCAAACATAACCACTGTACCGCATTAGCAAAAATCTTCCATTGAAGGAATGCAAGAGGGGTAAGGCTGATGTCCAGTGAATGGGTCTTACCAGTTAGATCTTATACCTCTTGCATGCCTTGGTCCAAGGCTCTACAAACCTGTTCCTGGAGAGCTACCGTCCTGTATGTTTCCGCTCCAACCCTAATCAAGCACACCTGATTCACACATGATTCACACCTGATTCACACCTGATTCACACCTGATAATTATCTAGTTGATAAGCTGAATCCATGTCAGGTTAGTTAGAACTGGAGCAAAAACCTACATGAGGGTAGCTCTCCAGGAACAGGGTTGGAGAGCACTAGCCTCGTACAAATTATCCTGATCAGATCTCGTAAGATCTTGTAAGCTCGCGAGATCAGCATGGTTCGTACGAGGCTAGGAGAGCCCTGCCTCGGGGCATAATGCTCTCCTCCACTACTTCCAGACTTCAATCAGAATTCAATTCAAACTCTACTTATCCCGAGCCAGGGTCATCCAAAACAATGGTGTTTATGTTCAGGAATAGATATCAGATCATCAGTTGAGTAAACATATACATTCTTTCAAATATAATTCATATCAATTCTGTAAAATCAGATAAACATTTAAGTTGCAACATTACTTGACAATGATGCTAACAAAGCACCTACTACTGTATCTACAAGACCTCATTCAAATGCAGAGACTCCTTTGAATGACATGTCATTTATGTTACTTAGATGACTGGAGCAGCAAGGAAAGACGGGGTCTGGGTTCTGACCAGGCATCGTGCTTACCACCGTGTCCTGGTCATAGATTTCTATGACGATTATAGGAGGGTCGTCCCTGAGTTCGCCGACCTCTCCGAACAGTTCTACGTTGTCAAACACCATCAGCTGGTCCCAGGTGGGACACAGTGTCTCATTCAGCACCTGGGCGGATAGTGACAATCATTAATTTATTAATTCATTCACAACCCATCTTGTTACTCTCGTTCACCATTCTGTTATTATTATACTTAAATTACTTTAAAGATGATAGAAAGTTATATTTGTGGAATCACTGTATTTTTTAACAAATAAACAAAACAAACAAATCTAGTTCTCCTACCTCTGTGACCTGGCTGTGTGTGGAGAAGAAGACCCTGGCGAAGGGGTCAGAGAGGCCGCTGCTGTCTGCCGCAAACAGGCTGCGAGCCTGGTACATATGGACCCTCAGCTGAAAGATCTGCTTCACTGTGAAAGAGGGAGGGGGGGACATTTATCAATGGGATTCTCTAGCTTCCCTTATTCGTAGTGCAATACAATATGTGAATAGAATCTGAACTACTAAAAAATACATTCCCATTCAAGTCAACGCTCCCTGAGGAACATCAGGGATGACAACCACCATAGGGGAGTTTGCTATAAAGCACAGACCAATCAGAGACCACCAGGGTAAGACTGAGGGATCTGTCCTTTCTAATCACTCTCTTTCTATGTTATATGTGGATATGTGTGGCACATGCATGGGACATCACCGTCTCCCATACTCATATGTCTAGACCTCTGTTAATGTAATCAATGGGATTCTCTAGTTTCCCATATGCATAATGATATACAGTGCCTTGCGAAAGTATTCGGCCCCCTTGAACTTTGCGACCTTTTGCCACATTTCAGGCTTCAAAACATAAAGATATAAAACTGTATTTTTTTGTGAAGAATCAACAACAAGTGGGACACAATCATGAAGTGGAACGACATTTATTGGATATTTCAAACTTTTTTAACAAATCAAAAACTGAAAAATTGGGCGTGCAAAATTATTCAGCCCCCTTAAGTTAATACTTTGTAGCACCACCTTTTGCTGCGATTACAGCTGTAAGTCGCTTGGGGTATGTCTCTATCAGTTTTGCACATCGAGAGACTGAAATTTTTTCCCATTCCTCCTTGCAAAACAGCTCGAGCTCAGTGAGGTTGGATGAAGAGCATTTGTGAACACCAGTTTTCAGTTCTTTCCACAGATTGTCGATTGGATTCAGTTCTGGACTTTGACTTGGCCATTCTAACACCTGGATATGTTTATTTTTGAACCATTCCATTGTAGATTTTGCTTTATGTTTTGGATCATTGTCTTGTTGGAAGACAAATCTCCGTCCCAATCTCAGGTCTTTTGCAGACTCCATCAGGTTTTCTTCCAGAATGGTCCTGTATTTGGCTCCATCCATCTTCCCATCAATTTTAACCATCTTCCCTGTCCCTGCTGAAGAAAAGCAGGCCCAAACCATGATGCAGCCACCACCATGTTTGACAGTGGGGATGGTGTGTTCAGGGTGATGAGCTGTGTTGCTTTTACGCCAAACATAACGTTTTGCATTGTTGCCAAAAAGTTCCATTTTGGTTTCATCTGACCAGAGCACCTTCTTCCACATGTTTGGTGTGTCTCCCAGGTGGCTTGTGGCAAACTTTAAACAACACTTTTTATGGATATCTTTAAGAAATGGCTTTCTTCTTGCCACTCTTCCATAAAGGCCAGATTTGTGCAATATACAACTGATTGTTGTCCTATGGACAGAGTCTCCCACCTCAGCTGTAGATCTCTGCAGTTCATCCAGAGTGATCATGGGCCTCTTGGCTGCATCTCTGATCAGTCTTCTCCTTGTATGAGCTGAAAGTTTAGAGGGACGGCCAGGTCTTGGTAGATTTGCAGTGGTCTGATACTCCTTCCATTTCAATATTATCGCTTGCACAGTGCTCCTTGGGATGTTTAAAGCTTGGGAAATCTTTTTGTATCCAAATCCGGCTTTAAACTTCTTCACAACAGTATCTCGGACCTGCCTGGTGTGTTCCTTGTTCTTCATGATGCTCTCTGCGCTTTTAACGGACCTCTGAGTCTATCACAGTGCAGGTGCATTTATACGGAGACTTGATTACACACAGGTGGATTGTATTTATCATCATTAGTCATTTAGGTCAACATTGGATCATTCAGAGATCCTCACTGAACTTCTGGAGAGAGTTTGCTGCACTGAAAGTAAAGGGGCTGAATAATTTTGCACGCCCAATTTTTCAGTTTTTGATCTGTTAAAAAAGTTTGAAATATCCAATAAATGTCGTTCCACTTCATGATTGTGTCCCACTTGTTGTTGATTCTTCACAAAAAAATACAGTTTTATATCTTTATGTTTGAAGCCTGAAATGTGGCAAAAGGTCGCAAAGTTCAAGGGGGCCATATACTTTCGCAAGGCACTGTATGTGGTGAATCGGACGCCATCTGTCTCTCAGTCCCTCTTACTCATGTATGTGAGGCTGATGGGAGGAGCAGACTGCGAGCCAGGTCCTTTCAGCATCTTGTTCTCCTCGAAGCCATTGGGCAGACCAGACAGGAAGTCTTTCCTCTGACGGTTCAGACCCAGCCACAGGTAGATCTCTGTCTTAGCCTGCACTGTCCAGCCAGCTGCCCCAAAGCCCTTCTTACCAGGCAGCTGGGCATGATGAGGCAAACACATGAATGGAAATCAGATGGACACAGCACCCGTGGTTCAGAACAAGTGAAAACTGAAATGGGAATGGCTGTAATTATTACTTTTAGGGGATTTCAAACTAAATCAATAAGCACACACTGGAAGAGGAAATAGGCGTTTGGTTTTGGATGTAGAATAACTATTCAAAGACCTTAAGGAAGATGGTTTTGACTTTGCCACAGTCCTTCCCAGTCTCCTCGTCCACCCCGGAGTACAGGATGTCTTTGGAGGGGACACGGGCGTAGGCGATTCGCTTGTTATTACTCATCATCCAGATGTAGATGTCAGGGATGCTGTGCTGCGGCTGCAATTACTCATCAGTCAGTCAGTCAACCAATCAATCAATCTCTAATATATTTACTGTCCCAATTGGGAAATTTATAGTGCAATCAGGGTAAAAAAAAAACAATAACAATCATTCAACAAATATACACAATCTAAAGGAAAAGAAAGATGAACAAAGACCTCTGGAATGTAATCAATAGTTTTAGATTGATTAACTACTGTATACGTATCGTATATACACTCCTTCCTGACTTACCTCATCAGCTAGGAACCTGAGCTTGTGGAGAAAGTTCTGCACCAGCTTGATCTTATCCCTCACTGTGTTCTTCTTCACCTGTGTCCTGATGGTCTTAGCCTGCTGACCTAAGTTCTCCTAAAAGCAAACACAATGAGACAAGTACACTTTTTTACCACTGACACACCACATGAATGGCCTGTTTCCTGGACACAGATCAATCCCAGTCTTGAACTAAAAAGCCAGGACTAGGTGTAATATGTGACAGAGAATTATATATAGAAACATTACAATCATGGATCATGTGTGCCGTACCAGTTCCCTCATGCAGGACTTGAGTCTCTCTTTGTCCAGCTTGGTCCTCCCAGTCTGGTTTTGGTCCTTGTTAGCCAGAGTCAGAAATTGACTGGGGGAAAAAATTGTTAAATGTCAGTCAATGGTACCCGAAATGGCACCCTAAACCCTATATAGTGCACTACTGTTGACCAGGGATTACGGGATACAGACAATGTCCTCATAAAAACAAGGAATTGAGTAAGACAGTACCGAGCCAGTAGTAGTAATCAGTAGTGATAAAGGGTCAGTATAGAGCCAGTAGGACTCAGTAGGGTTATCAGTATAGAGCCAGTAGGACTCAGTAGGGTTATCAGTATAGAGCCAGTAGGACTCAGTGGGGTTATCAGTATAGAGCCAGTAGGACTCAGTTGGGTTATCAGTATAGAGCCAGTAGGACTCAGTAGGGTTATCAGTATAGAGCCAGTAGGACTCAGTAGGGTTATCAGTATAGAGCCAGTAGGACTCAGTAGGGTTATCAGTATAGAGCCAGTAGGACTCAGTAGGGTTTTCAGTATAGAGCCAGTAGGACTCAGTGGGGTTATCAGTATAGAGCCAGTAGGACTCAGTAGTGTTATCAGTATAGAGCCAGTAGGACTCAGTTGGGTTATCAGTATAGAGCCAGTAGGACTCAGTAGAGTTATCGGTACAGAGCCAGTAGTAGGACTCAGTAGGGTTATCAGTATAGAGCCAGTAGGACTCAGTTGGGTTATCAGTATAGAGCCAGTAGGACTCAGTTGGGTTATCAGTATAGAGCCAGTAGGACTCAGTAGAGTTATCAGTATAGAGCCAGTAGGACTCAGTAGTGTTATCAGTATAGAGCCAGTAGACCTCAGTAGGGTTAAAGGGTCAGTAGAGACCTGCATCCATTGCTGAGATCCTCCAAGACCCCTCTCAGTCTGCGTTCAGGATATGCCTTCTCTGTCTTAATGACCTCCTGAACATCGTTCAGACCCTCCTCCTGTTGACACAGTGTTATAGACATGATATAACATTGCTCTGATGTTTTAAGAATGTTTGTAACGGAACTATTTATTACGTTTTACTAATGCCATTCTTACACATTTCAATTGGGTAACAGTGATTGATTGACCCACCAGTTTATCAGCAATGTTGTCTATAAGGTTGGCATTGTACAGTCTTCTTCTCTGGTCCTGCCACCAGCTCTTGATGTAAATACACGGCTTCCGATCAAAGTAAGGCAGGTGGAAATAGTTTCTGAAAGTTTGAGATGCACAAAAAGAGAGAATGAAACCTGACCTACTGAGACTTACGATTCAGTTGCAGAGAATAGAAAACAACAATCCCGGCAGGAAAACTAGCTGAAACGATTGTCATTAGATCTAGTTCACAACCAGAAATAACTTCCTTTCAACCAGCTTGACATGCTGGGGTACTCTGCTAATGAATCTGTTGGGATTTGACTAGGGTTGCAAAATTCTAGGAACTTGAATAAATTCACTAGTTTTTCCAAAATCCCGGTTGAATTCCCCTGAATCAGGAGGGAATTAGCAGGAAACCCAGAATCCTCCAACCAGGATTTCTGGAAAACCAGAGAAGTTATTGAAAGTTCCCAGAATTTTGCAACCCTAGATCTGATCTGTCGGTGATGACTGGTTTCATGGGCGGGATGGTGGACACTGAGACCAGGTCATTATCTAATGTGTCTGTTGGCATCTGACCTGTCGGTGATGACTGGTTTCATGGGCAGGATGGTGGACACTGAGACCAGGTCATTATCTAATGTGTCTGTTGGCATCTGACCTGTCGGTGATGACTGGTTTCATGGGCAGGATGGTGGACACTGAGACCAGGTCATTATCTAATGTGTCTGTTGGCATCTGACCTGTCGGTGATGACTGGTTTCATGGGCGGGATGGTGGACACTGAGACCAGGTCATTATCTAATGTGTCTGTTGGCATCTGACCTGTCGGTGATGACTGGTTTCATGGGCGGGATGGTGGACACTGAGACCAGGTCATTATCTAATGTGTCTGTTGGCATCTGACCTGTCGGTGATGACTGGTTTCATGGGCTGGTGGACACTGAGACCAGGTCATTATCTAATGTGTCTGTTGGCATCTGACCTGTCGGTGATGACTGGTTTCATGGGCGGGATGGTGGACACTGAGACCAGGTCATTATCTAATGTGTCTGTTGGAATCTGACCTGTCGGTGATGACTGGTTTCATGGGCGGGATGGTGGACACTGAGACCAGGTCATTATCTAATGTGTCTGTTGGAATCTGACCTGTCGGTGATGACTGGTTTCATGGGCGGGATGGTGGACACTGAGACCAGGTCATTATCTAATGTGTCTGTTGGCATCTGACCTGTCGGTGATGACTGGTTTCATCGGCGGGGTGGTGGACACTGAGACCAGGTCATTGTCATCATCTCCCTCCTCTTCATCACTAGATCCATGGATCAGCTCTGTCTCCTCTTCATCTCCGTCTCCCCCACTCTTCTTCCCGCTACTCGACTTGAGTTTGGTCACACCATCAATCTCACTCCCATAGTTACCTAGTTAAAAGACGAAAGTTAAAAATATGGCGATATACACTGTTCAAAAGTTTGGAGTCACTTAGAAATGTCCTTGTTTTCGAAAGAAAGACACATTTTTTGTCCATTATAATAACATCAAATTGATCGGAAATACAGTGTAGACGTTGTTAATGTTGTAAATGACTATTGTAGCAGGAAATGGCTGATTTTTAATGGAATATCATCGAACTCACAAACCCACAAATGCAGATGTTCCAGATTTTATTGCTTCTTTAATCAGAACAACAGTTTTCAGCTGTGCTAACATAATTGCAAAAGGGTTTTCTAATGATCAATTAGCCTTTTTAAATGATAAACTTGGATTAGCTAATACAAATGCCATTGGAACACAGGAGTGATAATGGGCCTCTGAACGCCTATGTAGATATTCCATTAAAAATCAGTCGTTTCCATCTACAATACTAATTTACAATTTTTTATTTTATTTATTTATTTATTTTACCTTTATTTAACCAGGTAGGCAAGTTGAGAACAAGTTCTCATTTACAATTGCGACCTGGCCAAGATAAAGCAAAGCAGTTCGACACATACAACAACACAGAGTTACACATGGAGTAAAACAAACATACAGTCAATAATACAGTAGAAACATAAGTCTATATACAATGTGAGCAAATGAGGTGAGATAAGGGAGGTAATGGCAAAAAAAGGCCATGGTGGCTAAGTAAATACAATATAGCAAGTAAAACACTGGAATGGTAGATTTGCAGTGAAAGAATGTGCAAGGCAGAGATAGAAATAATGGGGTGCAAAGGAGCAAAATAAATAAATACAGTAGGGGGAGAGGTAGTTGTTTGGGCTAAATTATAGATGGGCTATGTACAGGTGCAGTAATCTGTGAGCTGCTCTGACAGCTGGTGCTTAAAGCTAGTGAGGGAGATAAGTGTTTCCAGTTTCAGAGATTTTTGTAGTTCGTTCCAGTCATTGGCAGCAGAGAACTGGAAGGAGAGGCGGCCAAAGAAAGAATTGGTTTTGGGGGTGACCAGAGAGATATACCTGCTGGAGCGCGTGCTACAGGTGGGTGCTGCTATGGTGACCAGCGAGCTGAGATAAGGGGGGACTTTACCTAGCCGGGTCTTGTAGATGACCTGGAGCCAGTGGGTTTGGCGATGAGTATGAAGCAAGGGCCAGCCAATGAGAGCGTACAGGTCGCAGTGGTGGGTAGTATATTGGGTCTTTGGTGACAAAATTAATGTCACTGTGATAGACTGCATCCAATTCATTGAGTAGGGTATTGGAGGCTATTTTGTAAATGACATCGCCGAAGTTGAGGATCGGTAGGATGGTCAGTTTTACAAGGGTATGTTTGGCAGCATGAGTGAAGGATGCTTTGTTGAGAAATAGGAAGCCAATTCTTGATTTAACTTTGGATTGGAGATGTTTGATGTGAGTCTGGAAGGAGAGTTTACAGTCTAACCAGACACCTAGGTATTTGTAGTTGTCCACATATTCTAAGTCAGAACCGTCCAGAGTAGTGATGTTGGACGGGCGGGCAGGTGCGGGCAGCGATCGGTTGAATAGCATGCATTTAGTTTTACTTGTATTTAAGAGCAATTGGAGGCCATGGAAGCAGAGTTGTATGGCATTGAAGCTTGTCTGGAGGGTTGTTAATACAGTGTCCAAAGAAGGGCCAGAAGTATACAGAATGGTGTCGTCTGCGTAGAGGTGGATCAGAGACTCCCCAGCAGCAAGAGCGACATCAATGATGTATACAGAGAAGAGAGTCGGTCCAAGAATTTAACCCTGTGGCACCACCATAGAGACTGCCAGTGGCCCTCCGATTTGACACACTGAACTCTATCAGAGAAGTAGTTGTTGAACCAGGCGAGGCAATCATTTGAGAAACCAAGGCTATCGAGTCTGCCGATGAGGATGTGGTGATTGACAGAGTCGAAAGCCTTGGCTAGGTCAATGAATACGGCTGCACAGTATTGTTTCTTATCGATGGTGGTTAAGATATCTATTAGGACCTTGAGCGTGGCTGAGGTGCACCCATGACCAGCTCTGAATCCAGATTGCATAGCGGAGAAGGTATAGTGGGATTTGAAATGGTCGGTAATCTGATTGTTGACTTGGCTATCGAAGACCTTAGAAAGGTAGGGTAGGATAGATATAGGTCTGTAGCATTTTGGGTCAAGAGTGTCCCCCCCTTTGAAGAGGGGGAAGACCGCAGCTGCTTTCCAATCTTTGGGAATCTCAGATGACACGAAAGAGAGGTTGAACAGGCTAGTAATAGGGGTTGCAACAATTTCCGCAGATAATTTTAGAAAGAAAGGGTCCAGATTGTCTAGCCCGGCTGATTTGTAGGGGTCCAGATTTTGCAGCTCTTTCAGAACATCAGCTATCTGGATTTGGGTGAAGGAGAAATGGTGGAGGCTTGGGCGAGTTGCTATGGGGGGTGCAGTGCTGTTGACCGGTGTAGGGGTAGCCAGGTGGAAAGCATGGCCAACCGTAGAAAAATGCTTATTGAAATTCTCAATTATAGTGGATTTATCAGTGGTGACAGTGTTTCCTATCCTCAGTGCAGTGCGCAGCTGGGAGGAGGTGTTCTTATTCTCCATGAACTTTACAGTGTCCCAGAACTTTTTTGAGTTTAAGTTTAACATTAACAATGTCTACACTGTATTTCTGATCAATTTGATGTTCTTTTAATGGACAAAAAAAGGACATTTCTAAGTTACCCCAAACTTTTGAACGGTATTGTAAATTAAAGGTTGGTTACCCGGACCCAAATTAAGCCTAGAATTGAATTACAAATATTTATCAATGTAGAATCTTCATTGAGGAATGGTTTCTTAGGTACGGATTGAGGCTATTCCTAGATTACCAACCCAGGACTAGTTTTACAGTAACTGTCCAGCGTAAATCTCACTTTTTAAAGTTTATATTCTGTTAACTCATAGCTAAATAATGTTGACTCATCCTACAACACTTCAAAAACCCCACCTCAAACAACCGTTTAAAAAATGCTTGCTGTTTCCTCATAAAGGATGATGTCATGTTCGCTCATTGGCTGAGCTATTGAAGCTACAAACCTATTGTAACCTCGAAGCAGATTGGTTTGTCCCCGATCTTCCTGTCAATCATGGTGGCCTCCAGGAACGCCCCGAAGAGGAAGAACTCCTCCACTTTCCCTGTGGCGCTCTGGATGGAAAGAGACACAAACATTAACATGGAAATACATTATAACAGGAATAATCCCCCCCACTTTCACAGTGGCATTCTGGAGGGATGGAGACACAAAGATTAAAATAACTCGATGTATATTATATGATTACCAACAACGACGAGACGGCCTACAGGGAGGAGGTGAGGGCCCTCGGAGTGTGGTGTCAGGAAAATAACCTCACACTCAACGTCAACAAAACTAAGGAGATGATTGTGGACTTCAGGAAACAGCAGAGGGAACACCCCCCTATCCACATCGATGGAACAGTAGTGGAGAGGGTAGCAAGTTTTAAGTTCCCCGGCATACACATCACAGACAAACTGAATTGGTCCACTCACACAGACAGCATCGTGAAGAAGGCGCAGCAGCGCCTCTTCAACCTCAGGAGGCTGAAGAAATTCGGCTTGTCACCAAAAGCACTCACAAACTTCTACAGATGCACAATCGAGAGCATCCTGGCGGGCTGCATCACCGCCTGGTACGGCAACTGCTCTGCCCACAACCGTAAGGCTCTCCAGAGGGTAGTGAGGTCTGCACAACGCATCACCGGGGGCAAACTACCTGCCCTCCAGGACACCTACACCACCCGATGTTACAGGAAGGCCATAAAGATCATCAAGGACAACAACCACCCGAGCCACTGCCTGTTCACCCCGCTATCATCCAGAAGGCGAGGTCAGTACAGGTGCATCAAAGCTGGGACCGAGAGACTGAAAAACAGCTTTTATCTCAAGGCCATCAGACTGTTAAACAGCCACCACTAACATTGAGTGGCTGCTGCCAACACACTGACACTGACACTGACTCAACTCCAGCCACTTTAATAATGGGAATTGATGGGAAATGATGTAAAATATATCACTAGCCACTTTAAACAATGCTACCTAATATAATGTTACATACCCTACATTATTCATCTCATATGCATACGTATATACTGTACTCTATATCATCTACTGCATCCTTATGTAATACATGTATCACTAGCCACTTTAACTATGCCACTTTGTTTACATACTCATCTCATATGTATATACTGTACTCGATACCATCTACTGTATCTTGCCTATGCTGCTCTGTACCATCACTCATTCATATATCTTTATGTACATATTCTTTATCCCCTTACACTGTGTATAAGACAGTAGTTTTGGAATTGTTAGTTAGATTACTTGTTGGTTATTACTGCATTGTCGGAACTAGAAGCACAAGCATTTTGCTACACTCGCACTAACATCTGCTAACCATGTGTATGAGACAAATAACATTTGATTTGATTTGAACAAAATAATGTGGACACCTGCTTGTTGAACATCTCATTCAAAAAGCATTATTCCTCCTCCTCCAAACTTTACAGTTGACCCTATGCATTGTGGCTGGCAGCTTTCTCTTGGCACCCACCAAACCCAGATTCCTCAGTCGGGGCAACAGGTAGCCCAGCGGTTAGAGTGTTGGGCCAGTAACTGAAAGGTTGCTAGATTGAATCCCTGAGCTGGCAAGCTAAAAACCTGTTGTTCTGCCCCTGAACAGGCAGTTAACCCACTGGTCCTAGGCTGTCATTGTAAATAAGAATTTGTTCTTAACTGACTTCCCTAGTTAAATAAAGGTAAAAAATTAAAAATTAAATGGTGAAGTGTGATTCATCACTCCAGACTATGTGTTTCTACTGCTCCAGGGTCCAATGGTGGCAAACTTTACACCACACCAGCTGACACTTGGCATTGTGCATGGTGATCTTAGGCTTGAGTGTGGCTGCTTGGACATGGAAACCTGATTCATGAAGCTCCAGACTAACAGTTCTTGTGCTGATGTTGCTTCCAGAGGCACTTTGGAACTCTGTTGTGAGTGTTGCAACTGAGGACAGATTATTTTCAGCACTTGCCGGTCCCGTTCTGTGAGCTTGTGTGGTCAACGACTTCGCAGCTGAGCCGTCGTTGTCCCTAGACATTTCCTCTTCACAACAACAGCACTTACGGTTTACCGGGACAGCTCTAGCTAACAAGGCAGAAATGTGACATTTGATGAACTGACTTGTTGGAAAAGTGGCATCCTATGACGGTGCCACGTTGAAAGTCACTGAGCTCTTCAGTAAGGCCATTTACTACTATTTTTTCTATGGAGATTGCATGGTTTTCTGCTCGATTTTATACACGTGTCAGCAACGGGTCTGGATGAAATGACCGAATCCTCTAATTTGAAGGGGAGTCCACATACTTATGTATATATGGTGTATGGCTTGAGAATGCTGTAATGTGTACAATATGGTTGAGTGATGTATGAAAATATATGAGAGTATGGTGAGTATTTCCATAATGAGTATTGAAATGTGGTGCATGCAGGGTTCTGGTCCAGGACTCTGGCAAAGACCTGTAACGGTTACTTAGACGGTCCCTGACTCAATCGGCTCTGTGACTTACATTGTCTGAACACATAAAAGACCTCTATTAATGGAAACAGTCAGTTAATAATGTAGCGTCAGAGATCAGCTAAATAAAGATGATGAATAATTTAGTCAGGTTGCACCGTGATGATCTGTTGTTGTGAGGTGTGAGTCACCTGTAGGAGGGTTTGTCTGCTTGAGCACTCACCCAAGGAAGAAAGAAAGAAAGAAAGAGAGAAAGAGAGTGTGAGAGAGAGCGAGAGAGAGAGAGATAGATAGGGGAAGACACTCACACACAGAGACACAGAGCGACCGAGAGAGACAGGAGACAGAGAGAGAGAGAGAGAGAGAGAGAGAGAGAGAGAGAAAGAGGCAGAGAAAGAGACAATGAGAGATAGAGACTGTGTGTGTGTGTGTGTGTGTGTGTGTGTGTGTGTGTGTGTGTGTGTGTGTGTGTGTGTGTGTGTGTGTGTGTGTGTGTGTGTGTGTGTGTGTATGTGTGTATGAGAGACCCACCTCTGAGATTTTGGGCACCCCCTCTACCTTGACCTCTGTGGAGCTCATAACCTCTGGAGAGGAGGTGTCCAGGATCTCCACACACAGGCTGACCAGCAGACGGGCCCTGAAGGACACCCCCTCCCCCAGCCCCTCGTTCAGGTCCTGGTGCTCGTCCATGATGGTGTAGCTACGGGTGGAGCCATACATGTTTACCCAGGCCGGACCCAGGGTGGGAAGGAAGCCTGGCAGAGAAGAGTATGGTTGTTAAGAGAATGGCTACTTGGCAAGTGCTTTTGGAGATTGGAGCGCTAACACAGCCAACTCCGGACCACACACTGGCAAAACCCATTTCTCAGTCGTTTACACTTGGTCAGACTTTTCATGAGGTAACACTTCCCCAAACTGGTCCAGCTGGGACTTGGCACCAATTACATTTTACTTTCCTCTATACCAGGGTTCTCCAAACCTGTTCCTGGAGAGCTACCCTCCGGTAGGTTTTCACTCTGTATCTAATCTATCACATCTAATAATTAGCTGGTTCTGAGTTGATTTAAGAGATACAACTGGAGTTGGAGTGAAAACCTACAGGAGGGTAACTCTCCAGGAGCAGGCTGGGGGAGCCCTGCTTTATACAAACACCAAATACATCAAAAATGAAACACAGAAAAAAAAGAAACACAAGAAACACAATACACAATATCTTCTGAATTAAGGGAAACATGTCTCCACTGAAGCACCTTTGTCTCCATCATTGGCGATCTTTCTCAGGTCAATGAAGTGTGTTCCGAGGGCCACGTCGTTCACTTTGTCCGAGTCTCGGATCTGGACCTTCATGCGTTTGCAGAGCGGTGGAAACATCTCAGTGAAGACGATCTGCTCGTTCCAGATGGGCTCGTAGCTGCTCTTCTGGATAGATGTTTTCCCCTGGGATCACAAAGCATTCCAGATAGGGGGGGGAATAGCATAACATAGCATAGCATAACATGCTGTAGCATAGGGTAGTTTAACATAACATTGCGTAGCATAGCATAGTTAAACATAACAAAGCTTAGCATAATAGTTTAACCTAACATAGCGTAACATAACATAGCGTAACATAACATAGCGTAACATAACATAGCATAGCGTAGCATAACATAGCGTAGCATAACATAGCGTAGCATAACATAGCGTAACATAACATAGCATAACATAGCATAACATAACATAGTGTAGCATAACATAACATAGCGTAACATAACATAGCGTAACATAACATAGCATAACATAGCATAACATAACATAGCGTAGCATAACATAGCGTAGCATAACATAGCGTAGCATAACATAGCGTAACATAACATAGAGTAACATAACATAGCATAACATAGAGTAACATAACATAGCGTAACATAACATAGAATAGCATAACATAGTTTACTAGACACACGCACACACATGATAACACACACACTCTACACACACATACATAGTGGCCTGAGGGCACACAATTAATGTGTTGTGAAAAGTGTTATGAAACGTAATGTCATGTCATATGTTTTTATTGTATATAACTGCCTTATTATTGCTGGACCCCAGGAGAGCTAATGGGAACCCTTAATAAATACAAATAACATAACATAGTTTAACGTAACACAGGATAACATAACATAGTTTAACGTAACACAGAATAACATTACATAGTTTAACGTAACACAGGATAACATAACATAGTTTAACGTAACACAGAATAACATAACATAGTTTAACGTAACACAGAATAACATAGTTTAATGTAACACAGAATAACATAACATAGTTTAACGTAACACAGAAAAACATAGTTTAACGTAACACAGAATAACATAACATAGTTTAACGTAACACAGAATAACATACTTTAACGTAACACAGAGTAACATACTTTAACGTAACACAGAATAACATAACATACTTTAACGTAACACAGCATAGCACCTGAACAGTGCTTTAACTTACCCTCTGGCCAGCGAACAGTATTTGTACATAAGGGTCCACGAGGTCCTTGTTCTCCCCTATAAAAGCCTTCTTGACATTAGCCATGATGCTGGTGTTCATCTTGGGAAGGCCCTCGGCTCTGTAGATCTTCACATAGTAGCGAGCCCACTGGCGCTCCGCGGGAACCCCCTCAGGTAACAGCAGGTTACTGAAACCACAGAATCAAAGAGAACACTTGTAACACACTGTATTTTATCTCTATGACTAAAACAGCATTTTAAAGTAAGCAAGAATTGTGAGATGGGAGATCTATCACAGGGCTCTTTAGAGCAGGGAGGGGCAACTTTGATGGGGGTGAGGGGCCGCAGTGGCTTGCGGGTCTGTGTACCCACATCCATACCCACACATGCAGTCAGCCTCTTGGGGGCCCTAAGCAACATTTTGATTTCTCACTCATATCCCCAGTAATATGTAGGTTAGGGTTAATTACCTCTACAGTATTAGTGCTTTTCTCATTCATATCCCCAGTAATATGTAGGTTAGGGTTCATTCATATCCCCAGTAATATGTAGGTTAGGGTTCACTCATATCCCCAGTAATATGTAGGTTAGGGTTCATTCATATCCCCAGTAATATGTAGGTTAGGGTTAATTACCTCTACAGTATTAGTGCATTCATATCCCCAGTAATATGTAGGTTAGGGTTCATTCATATCCCCAGTAATATGTAGGTTAGGGTTCATTCCCCAGTAATATGTAGGTTAGGGTTCATTCATATCCCCAGTAATATGTAGGTTAGGGTTCATTCATATCCCCATTAATATGTAGGTTAGGGTTAATTACCTCTATAATATTAGTGATTTTCTCCTTCATATCCCCAGTAATATGTAGGTTAGGGTTCATTACCTCTATAATATTAGTGATTTTCTCCTTCATATCCCCAGTAATATGTAGGTTAGGGATCATTCATATCCCCAGTAATATGTAGGTTAGGGTTCATTCATATCCCCAGTAATATGTAGATTAGGGTTAATTCATATCCCCAGTAATATGTAGGTTAGGGTTCATTACCTCTATAATATTAGTGATTTTCTCCTTCATATCCCCAGTAATATGTAGGTTAGGGTTCACTCATATCCCCAGTAATATGTAGGTTAGGGTTCATTCATATCCCCAGTAATATGTAGGTTAGGGTTCATTCATATCCCCATTAATATGTAGGTTAGGGTTAATTACCTCTATAATATTAGTGATTTTCTCCTTCATATCCCCAGTAATATGTAGGTTAGGGTTCATTCATATCCCCATTAATATGTAGGTTAGGGTTCATTCATATCCCCAGTAATATGTAGGTTAGGGTTCATTCATATCCCCAGTAATATGTAGGTTAGGGTTCATTCATATCCCCAGTAATATGTAGGTTAGGGTTCATTCATATCCCCATTAATATGTAGGTTAGGGTTCATTCATATCCCCAGTAATATGTAGGTTAGGGTTCATTCATATCCCCATTAATATGTAGGTTAGGGTTCATTCATATCCCCATTAATATGTAGGTTAGGGTTCATTACCACTATAATATTAGTGATTTTCTCCTTCATATCCCCAGTAATATGTAGGTTAGGGTTCATTCATATCCCCAGTAATATGTAGGTTAGGGTTCATTCATATCCTCAGTAATATGTTGGTCATTGTTTACCCTTCTATGTCATCTTCATCGGTTTCTGTGGCCTTGTGGGGAGTCTTGATGTTGTCTCCTTTCCCCACAACGGCGATGTCACATTTAATGTAACCTTTGCACCCGGCAGTGATGTCATCAGGGTCAGAGAGAAGGGCCCATTTGTGGAAAAACTGGTGTTCTGTTGAACATTTTTTTAATTAAATAAAACATCAACATGAATATGAACAACGATCAACACCAGAACCATAGATGGGTCGCTAGTAGCTACTATGTTTCTCTCTGTTTCTCCCTGACCTGGCTGTGAGTAGACGGTGCCTATGTCCAGTTTGAAGGAGCCAACCAGGGTGCCACTACGCAGCAGGTTCTTGGAGTGGATGACCTGAGGGATGGATAAGCAGATTGCAATGTGCTTCAGTAACATTTGACCTGAGTTGACTATTATGAAAGACTGTATGAATAATAGATAGTGATTCCCATGGCTCTCCATTCATCTAGATAGGGAGGGGAATTGTAGACTGTATGAATAATAGACACAGCGATTCCCATGGCTCCCCATTCATCTAGATAGGGAGGGGAATTATAGACTATATGAATAATAGACACAGCGATTCCCATGGTCTCCATTCATCTAGATAGGGAGGGGAATTATAGACTGTATGAATAATAGATAGTGATTCCCATGGCTCCCCATTCATCTAGATAGGGAGGGGAATTATAGACTGTATGAATAATAGATAGCGATTCCCATGGCTCTCCATTCATCTAGATAGGGAGGGGAATTATAGACTGTATGAATAATAGACACAGCGATTCCCATGGCTCTCCATTCATCTAGATAGGGAGGGGAATTATAGACTGTATGAATAATAGACAAGGCGATTCCCATGGCTCCCCATTCATCTAGATAGGGAGGGGAATTATAGACTGTATGAATAATAGACACAGCGATTCCCATGGCTCCCCATTCATCTAGATAGGGAGGGGAATTGTAGACTGTATGAATAATAGACACAGCGATTCCCATGGCTCTCCATTCATCTAGATAGGGAGGGGAATTATAGACTATATGAATAATAGACACAGAGATTCCCATGGTCTCCATTCATCTAGATAGGGAGGGGAATTATAGACTGTATGAATAATAGACACAGAGATTCCCATGGTCTCCATTCATCTAGATAGGGAGGGGAATTATAGACTGTATGAATAATAGACACAGCGATTCCCATGGCTCTCCATTCATCTAGATAGGGAGGGGAATTATAGACTATATGAATAATAGACACAGAGATTCCCATGGTCACCATTCATCTAGATAGGGAGGGGAATTATAGACTGTATGAATAATAGACACAGAGATTCCCATGGTCTCCATTCATCTAGATAGGGAGGGGAATTATAGACTGTATGAATAATAGACACAGAGATTCCCATGGTCTCCATTCATCTAGATAGGGAGGGGAATTATAGACTGTATGAATAATAGATAGCGATTCCCATGGCTCCCCATTCATCTAGATAGGGAGGGGAATTATAGACTGTATGAATAATAGATAGCGATTCCCATGGCTCCCCATTCATCTAGATAGGGAGGGGAATTATAGACTGTATGAATAATAGATAGCGATTCCCATGGCTCTCCATTCATCTAGATAGGGAGGGGAATTATAGACTGTATGAATAATAGACAAGGCGATTCCCATGGCTCCCCATTCATCTAGATAGGGAGGGGAATTATAGACCGTATGAATAATAGACACAGCGATTTCCATGGTCTCCATTCATCTAGATAGGGAGGGGAATTGTAGACTGTATGAATAATAGACACAGCGATTCCCATGGCTCCCCATTCATCTAGATAGGGAGGGGAATTGTAGACTGTATGAATAATAGACACAGCGATTCCCATGGCTCTCCATTCATCTAGATAGGGAGGGGAATTATAGACTGTATGAATAATAGACACAGCGATTTCCACGGTCTCCATTCATCTAGATAGGGAGGGGAATTGTAGCGCAGCTGTTTGTTTGTTTGTTTGTATGGCGGTAGAGCTACTCACCGAAAGCTTCAGGATCTTGTCAAACATAACATCCGATGGGACGTGGAAGTCAAAGACAAAATACTAAAAGAGAAATGTGAGATAAAATAAATGCATGAGGGTAATGAAGTTTGCTGTTAAAATGTGTAGCTTTATTGAAAATGTACTAAATATTCAAGTACAATGCTGTAGACCTTGTTATAATCATCATCACACTCATCATAATCATCAACCTCCTCCTCCACATCATCATTCCAGAGCAGGCTGGTTACCTCATTGTAATATGGGCAGTTTGTTGACTCCTTCATCTGAGTGTACTTCTTATCGTCTCCGATCTCCACACAGACCACTGGGTCCATGTTCAGCCCTACTAGCTGTCTGGCCTCTACGATGGTAACACTAACCTGGTGAAATAGGATTATCATGTAGAAACACTCTGGAGTACAACAATATGTTAAATTCGGATTATTCCTTGATTCATTGAGCATACTGTATAGTTTAATTTACTTGGTAATCCACTGGTCTCCCGGCACTAGGTTCCATCTTAATGTCTGGTTTTGATCTGACGTTAGACACATGTTAGAAATATGTTTTAGTGTGATTAAATCAATGCAGACTTTCATTTCAGAATTCTGTAAAACTACAGGATACTACATGGTAAACAATGTAATTGAAACACCTGTCTTCAATCCAACACGCAGAGTTTGCTTCTATGCTATCTTACTTCACTGAACAAAAATATGAACACAACATGTAAAGTTTTGGTTCCATATTTCATAAGCTGAAATAAAAGATCCCAGAAATGTTCCATACTCACAAAAAGCTTATTTATCTCAAATTGTTTTGCACAAATGTCTTTACATCCCTGTTAGTGAGTATTTCTCCTCTGCCAAGATAATCCATTCATCTGACAGGTGTGGCAGATCAAGAAGATGATTAAACAGCATGATCATTACGCAGGTGCACCTTGTGCTGGGGACAATAAAAGGCCACTCTAAAATGTGCAGTTTTGTCACACAATACAATGCCACAGATGCTTGTCGTCCTCACCGGGGTCTTGACCTGCAGTTTGGCATCGTCTTCAGTGGGCGAATGCTCACCTTCCATGGCCACTGGCACACTGGAGAAGTGTGCTCTTCATGGATCAATCCTGGTTTCAACTGTACCATGCAGATGGCAGACACGCTGTATGTCAGGGTTCCCCAACTGGTGTCCCGCGCACCGAATGTTTTAAAATAAAATACTAAAAACACCAGCTCCATGATTTTCATTAGAAATCTGTTCCCAAGCATTCCCACACATAATAGAGAGACACGTGATCGTAAGTAAGGTTTGAAATGATTAATGTCTTAGTCAAATAGTATATCTGTTTGCGGTCAATTTACAGTCTACAAATTATTTGTAATTATGTTCCGGTCCCCCCAACCATCCGCTCAAGAAAAAAAATCAGCCTGGGATACAACCATCCCTGCTCTGCAGATTTTGCCTTGAAGAGACATTAAATCATTAAATGATTTGTTTTGGTACTGTCCATGTAGATTATACGATTTAAAATGTGTATAGTATGTATAAGCTGGAAGTAGAGGTGTTGTTGTCCATTACGGGGTTACAGGAAAACAATAAAGGAAAATATCATTTTTTTTAATAAAAAAATATATATATGAGGGATTGGAAATGATGCAGGAAATTACATTGATGGAAGCTACAATCTATCTGCAATATTAAAGCAGATCTTAGAGATCCTGGTTCAAGTCCAGGCTCTGTCGCAGCCGGCCGCGGCCGGGAGACACATGGGGCGGCACACAATTGGCCCAGCGTTGTCCGGATTAGGGGAGGGTTTGGCCGGCAGGGATCTTCCTGCCCATCGCGCACTAGTGAGTCCTGTGGTGGGCCGGGCGCAATGCATGGCCCGCATGCAATATCAAGCAACTTCGCACAGCCATTGAAGAAGAGTGGGACAACATTCCACAGGCCACAATCAACAGCCTGATCAACTCCATGTGAAGGAGATGTGTCGCGCTGCATGAGGTGGTCACACCAGATGCTGATTGGTTTTCTGATCCACATCTCTGTTTTTTTTTCAAAGTATCTATACAATTTGTATTCCCAGTCATGTGAAACCCATAGTTTAGGGCCTAATGAATTCATTTCCATTGACTGATTTCCTTATATGAACTGTAACTCAGTAAAATCTTTGAACTTGTTGCATGTATATTTTTGTTCAGTGTACATAAAAGTGTATTTTATGTGTAAATTGAATAGCAAACCACAAGCACCATAGAAGCATGCTGTGCTTACCTCTTGTTGGAGACGTTAGTGGTGACGGCTGTGACTGAGGCCAGGGAGATGGTGTCAGGGTCAAGACCCCCTCCCCCTCCCATCCCTCCCGTGAAGTCCAGGTCCTCTGTCTCCAAGATGGCAGCCTCATCGCCTGGACAATCACAGTCAAGGAGGCCACACCTGTCAGAACAGCCTGACAGGATGACGATAGCTAAGCTCGACAACCACCCTTTAAGGTTGTTTGTGTGACTTTTAAAAATGTATTGTATTAATTTTTGTTGGTATTAATGTTTAATGTTACTGTTTACAATTTATTGTAGGTTATGTTACACATTTTAATCTGCATTTTATCACAGTAAGTGGGACCAAAGGTTGTATGAAAGCATTTTACTTATCTCCATTATTTTAAATGAAACAATTGGTGTGTGCGTGTGTGTGTATCCGTGCGTGTGCGTGTGCGTGTGTGTGTGTGTGTGTGTGTGTCTGTACCCCCTCCTCCTTTCCCGTGGTCTGACTTATGGCCACGTGATTTCTTCATGTTTCAGAACAGTCCTCTTCTTGCTCTGTGAAGTAAATAATGTAGGGTCAGTTTGTGGGAGGTTATTGATGCGTAGAATGCGGTTTTAACCAATCAGCATTCAGGATTAGACCCACCCGTTGCATAATGATGTGTATACTACGTTTTGGAGTTACTAAATCAACAAATTCTACACTGTTGATTCGATTGATTTTGACCAGTGCCCTGTGTAGGTAATAGAGTGCCATTTTGAACACACACCAGTCTCCTCTCATGGCAAAGCAGAAGAGTGAGTTTGTCAGTCTCAAATGGTATCCTATTCCCTATGGGCCCTAATCAAATGTAGTGCCCTGTATAGTGAATAGGGTGTCATTTGAACCTAGTCCAGGGTATTTCTTAAGGCAGGTAGCCTGATTTCCATTCTACCACCACACCCTCATTTGGCCTCCAATGGGGAGTTTAATAATTCACATCCCATGACCTTAATACATCAATTAACCACGGATACATTTCACATGCTTTGTGAAAAATAAGGGAAAAAAGCACTCACAATAATTAGTCATGCAAATATAAAACTAAATGTAAAGCATCAGTTTATTCATGACTGAGGATATTATTAATAACAAGCTCTACACAGAAATGTTGGTGAAACCATCATGAAATTGCTCACAAACATCTAAGTACTTATAAAACATTGAATGAGATGAGACCATGCATTTTAAATGCTTCATATGGCAGCAACATTTTGCAATCTAATCCAGTAAAATCCACATAGCATCTAGGCCTACTTCACAATTTGTTAAATGTTCACAGTATTCCAATTAACAGGTATGCAACTAATGGCATACAGTGCCCAAAACAAGTCATTCTGAATAAAGCTGTGGACCATACAGTAGCTCTACTGAGAGTATGCAATGCAAAAAGATTCATCCCCGAAGATAAATCTTTAAATTAAAGCCAACTGATCAGAGATCTATCATGAAATCAACCCTGAAATAATTCCTCCCAAATTGCACTGTAGGTGTGTTTTTTGTTACTTGGAGTATCTAGAGCCCGAAAGCTTCCTCAATATAATAACATCATAGATATGACCAAAGAAAAGGCAACTACAGTTTACACAAGAGAGAAAAGCCAACTACAGTTTACACCAGAGAGAAAAGCCAACTACAGTTTACACCAGAGAGAAAAGCCAACTACAGTTTACACCAGAGAGAAAAGCCAACTACAGTTTACACCAGAGAGAAAAGCCAACTACAGTTTACACCAGAGAGAAAAAACAACTACAGTTTACACCAGAGAGGAAGGCCAACTACAGTTTACACCAGAGAGAAAAGCCAACTACAGTTTACACCAGAGAGAAAAACCAACTGCAGTTTACACCAGAGAGAAAAACAACTACAGTTTACACCAGAGAGAAAAACCAACTACAGTTTACACCAGAGAGAAAAGCCAACTACAATTTACACCAGAAAGGCCAACTACAGTTTACACCAGAGAGAAAAGACAACTACAGTTTACACCAGAGAGAAAGGCCAACTACAATTTACACCAGAGAGAAAACCAACTACAGTTTACACCAGAGAGAAATGCCAACTACAGTTTACACCAGAGAGAAAGGCCAACTACAGTTTACACCAGAGAGAAAAACCAACTACAGTTTACACCAGAGAGAAAAACCAACTACAGTTTACACCAGAGAGAAAAACCAACTACAGTTTACACCAGAGAGAAAAACCAACTACAGTTTACACCAGAGAGAAAAAACAACTACAGTTTACACCAGAGAGAAAAGCCAACTACAGTTTACACCAGAGAGAAAAACCAACTACAGTTTACACCAGAGAAAAAGCCAACTACAGTTTACACCAGAGAGAAAAACCAACTACAGTTTACACCAGAGAGAAAAAACAACTACAGTTTACACCAGAGAGAAATGCCAACTACAGTTTACACCAGAGAGAAAACCAACTACAGTTTACACCAGAGAGAAAGGCCAACTACAGTTTACACCAGAGAGAAAGGCCAACTACAGTTTACACCAGAGAGAAAAGCCAACTACAGTTTACATCAGAGAGAAAAGCCAACTACAGTTTACACCAGAGAGAAAGGCCAACTACAGTTTACACCAGAGAGAAAAGCCAACTACAGTTTACACCAGAGAGAAAAGCCAACTACAGTTTACACCAGAGAGAAAAGCCAACTACAGTTTACACCAGAGAGAAAAGCCAACTACAGTTTACACCAGAGAGAAAAGCCAACTACAGTTTACACCAGAGAGAAAAACCAACTACAATTTACACCAGAGAGAAAAGCCAACTACAGTTTACACCAGAGAGAAAAGCCAACTACAGTTTACACCAGAGAGAAAAACAACTACAGTTTACACCAGAGAGAAAGGCCAACTACAGTTTACACCAGAGAGAAAAGCCAACTACAGTTTACACCAGAGAGAAAGGCCAACTACAGTTTACACCAGAGAGAAAGGCCAACTACAGTTTACACCAGAGAGAAAAGCCAACTACAGTTTACACCAGAGAGAAAAGCCAACTACAGTTTACACCAGAGAGAAAAGCCAACTACAGTTTACACCAGAGAGAAAAGCCAACTACAGTTTACACCAGAGAGAAAAGCCAACTACAGTTTACACCACAGAGAAAAACAACTACAGTTTACACCAGAGAGAAAAACCAACTACAGTTTACACCACAGAGAAAAACCCAGTGAGAAGAGATCTGTTGGATTCATCGTTTAATATTCAAATCAATGTTATATATAAACAAGGCTTTAGACTATGCTGTGTTTATGCTATATACAACAGCATTGCTCTCCATGAATTCTATCAAAAAATGGTCTAGAATCATTTGCATACATACCATTAAAGAAAACGTCACACTTTCCTTTTCTTCAAACCAACTCCCAATGGTTCCTGTTGAAAGAAATTTTAAAAACTCTTTGAGTGATTGAATTTTTCTCCAAAATAGTTATTCTACATAGCCATTTCAGACGTTTACAATGCAGAAACTGAAAGGCCAAAAATGTAAAGTTGCGCGAAAAACAATAAGGTTTGACCAGGGCAGGAGTTGGGCTGGAGTGATGTGATATGTCAATGAATAGTGTATGAGTGTTGAACTCGAGACAGGCTGGCAACTATAACTAGCTAGGTTGGTGAGAGAGAGACGTCACCGCAAACTAAGTCTGCTAAGCCAAACTAGCCAACAAGACTTGTTCCATCAAGTCACTGCAACTTTTTTTTTATAAGACATTAAAGTTCAGATATGCAAACATATATAGCACATAATATGAATCCAATTTGTCTGATAATGTATGAATTATGTTAATGAAATGTGTCTATGACTCAGAATTCTCAATTCACTTTACATCGGGAAAGAACCTCAATGTAGCTTTGTGAATTGTGACAAAAGTTGGGTTGGCAGAAAAGGTATGACCAGAATTAGGCTATTTCTTTGTTGGCAACCAAAGACACCTGTTAATATTTGTGAGGTCAGGTGTGCGTATGTACGAGACAACAGGAAGCTAATCAATAAAGTGACCTGTGATAGAATTACGTGCCACACAACAAAAAGTCTGCGCTTCTCAGTCACTACTATAGGAAGAATGATCTTCCTTAAATCATTCATGGGGTACTGCTCCAATAGGGAGATGATCTTGATCTTGGATCAAAAGGCATCAAGCCCTATTCTGAACAAACACCACTGTGTCGTGTTCTCATATTCATCTGAGTTTAACATGACTTTGAACTTTTAAGATTTCTGACTACATGTTTCAAGTGATCCAGCAGTCATTTCTAAGTAGGAATGTGGTGGAAATCCAAACAAAGTCGAACTACACAATACAGCAAGGACTTGTTGGGGGGAAATGATCTAAATCTTTCTTCCACAAGAAATGAAATAGGCATTGAGCAAAAATGATTGATTACTCGGCTAAAGCACACTTTAGCAGCTTCAATACAAGTTCCACTGAAAACTAAAGTAGAACTCACCAGCTCATCAATAACACATACTCTGAAAGCCATGCAGTACGTCTAATGTTGCCTGTATCCGACAAAACAAGTCTGTCAATTATTTAGGCTTTAGTTCCACCCAGTGTTGCATGTGTCTTCCTCATTGTGTGAAGGTATCGCCCACATCAAGAGAAAATAAATGGATTCTGGTTTGCATACGAACGCATCTCTACAATACACATGTAATATGAGATGTAAAGAAATAGTACTGCTCTCCTTTTCAACTGAAAGCTACTGTACCAAGCTTAATACCAGAGGTTTGTTGTATAATGTGTGTTAATACTTTGTATACAATACTGTCCTATGTTGCTCCATTGGCGTGGCACTTGCCAGGCTAAGTTCATGGGTTCAATTCCCATAGGAATCACATACACATGTACTGTATACACTCACTGTACTGTCGGTTGTCTTGGAGACAAGCATCTGGCTAAGTGACAAATTACAGTACTATATTATTAGTTGTGTATCATTCAAATACTTTCAGCAGATCCTCTATCCAGTCACTTCATTCTATAGTTTGTCTTTAGTCTAATTCTCTGAAGAGGGTTCTGATCAGCAGGTGGTGTGTGTGACTGGGTGGTAGCCGTGGTGACATCATCAACATGCCAGTCCTTGTTGAGAGAATGGGCTTTTAATGACATGATTTAGTACCAGGCCTTAGACTAAGGGCTGAGGAGATTTGAACTGATATTGTGTCCCAAAATGACCCCTGATTCTCTATATAGGGCACCACACAAGGTGACATCTGGGACATTGCCTGCTCCCTCCTGCATGGCCCTTCGGATGACTGACCTACCTATCTGTCACTAAGGGCCACCACAGCAGAGCCCTTCAGATTACTCACCTACCTGTAACTAATTCTCTAATGTGTGGTTAAGGAGGAGGCCAGGAGACATTGCTGTCTGCAGGAGTTGACATTGAAGGCTCATGATGCCAGTCAGCTTTCTTCCTCTTCATCCTCTTGCTTCCTCTTCTTTTCCTTGAAGGATTTGAATGAAACATTTTGGTCCGTACAGAATGTGTATAAACCTTATCCACCAGAGCACCACAGAGGATATATCGGGGCAGCAGGGTAACCTAGTGGTTAGAGTGTTGGACTAGTAACTGGAAGGTTGCAAGTTCAAGCCCCCGTGCTGACAAGGGACAAATCTGTCATTCTGCCTCTGAACAGGCAGTTAACCCACTGTTCCTAGGCTGTCATTGAAAATAAGAATTTGTTCTTAACTGACTTGCCTGGTTAAATAAAGGTAAATAAATAATAATATGAAAACAGACAGGTGTGATATAAGTGTTGTAGTTTTTTTATGGACTTGGTTTTTGTAAATAGGTCTGTACTTTGGTCAGTGGTAAAGAAGTACAAATCTAGGTATACAGTATGTCAAAGCTTTCATTTCAAATACCACACTTGGTCTAAAATGACATAGTAATTTTCCGGTTGTAACATCTTCACTACTGCATGTGTGTTACTGTGTTAGAGAGAGGACCAGAAGTATATAGATTACATCAATGGAAATGTATGAGGTTGCAACTGAGTCCTCACAAATGACACCTTTCCCAATGCAGTCTAGGGTGAATAACAGAATGACTTGATACCAACCATGCAATCTTATCCATGTCCACAGCCCTTATTTGTCTGTCGGGTAGACGGGTGGTGGTTGGAGATGTGTTTGTGCTTCGTTGGCTTTGTAGGTATGACATCTGACGGCCGGGTTGTACTGTGTCATCCTAACACTCTGGTTCTACCTGGTTTAGTAAAGGCAGAGAGAGACAGAATCATTGTCATTAGGAGTCCATGTTTCTGACGTTACCTGGCTGAGAGAGGGATAGAGAGCGACAGGGTCTATTGTCATAGGACAATGTTAATGTCTGGTGTTAGTAAGGCTCCCTTGTGGTAGTAACATGATATCCCTTAACAACTTTGATGGAAATTAACACACATACACAGTAGATTGTGCCTTTCCAGCTGCGAAACAATTACCTGTGTAAGCAGATACGCTGATATGGACCACATGGTGCTTCAGAAGTCTTTCATTCTGAAAATGAATATATGGCAATATACTGTATATGTTACTTATATGTTTTATATGGGCATGTATGTTATTAAACATACAGTACCAGTCAAACGTTTGGACACACCCACTCATTCAAGTGTTTTTCTTTATTTTTACTATTTTCTACTTTGCAGAATAATAGTGAAGACATCAAAACTATGAAATAACACATATGGAATCATGTAGTAAACAAAAAAGTGTTAAACAAATCAAAATATATTTTAGATTTTATATTCTTCAAAGTAGCCACCCTTTGCCTTGATGACAGTTTTGCACACTCTTGGCATTTTCTCAACCAATTTCATGAGCTAGTCACCTGGAATGCATTTCAATTAACAGGTGTGCCTTCTTAAAAGTTAAGTTGTGGAATTTACTTTTCAAAAGTAAATAAGAAAAATGTGCTAAATAAACTGAAAGAAAAATAGTAACACAATAATAACAACTACAAGCCTATATACAGGGGTTACTAGTACCGAGTCAATCTGCAGGGGTACAGGTTAGTCAAGGTAATTGAGGTAATATGTACATGTAGATAGGGGTAAAGTGACTGTGCATAGATAATAAACAGAGAGTAGCAGCAGCGTATGTGAAGAGTGTGAAGGAATGTGAATGTGTGTGTAAGTGGTGTCAATATGTGTGCGCGTGTGTGTTTGCGTGAGTGTGTCGTTCGAGTCCAGTGAGTGTACATCGAGCCAGTGCATTTTCCCCATGTGTGCAACTTCTGTAAGCGCCTCTACTCTACAGCTCGATGCCACTACGCAAATACGATGATATCCATGCAATGCTTTATTATATTGACACCTCAGAGCTTACCAGGTCATCCCCTCTTGCGCTCACTTTTGTTCCTGCACCTCCACATTTACAAATTAAACACTGAATATAGGTAGTATAAACCCTAGCTAAAAATATTCAGATACTAGCCAGCCAGCCATATATCAGTTAGAAGATTATGAATATTAGGCTATATAATGAAGCTATTATTTAAGAGCATTCGAAGATAAATCACAATCAGTAAAAATATAACTGAGCTAACCAGCAGATTTACATCAATCATCAACATCAATTATCAGCTGATAGCCTACCCTCTTTTCCCCATGTCAATCATGTCTTTAGGAGGCAATGTAACTGGCTTGGTTACAATTTGTGGTGAGTGTGTAGTGGCAGAAATACCTGTCCCCTTTCATTTTGAGCACCTGCCCTTTGAAAGGTCTGTGCATGGCCCTGCATTTACACTGAACAAAAATACGGCCTAATAAATTTACTTAAAATGTGACTGATTTCCTTCCAGCTCGGCCCCCCTGGACCACCACCCAGAGGCCGGCTGGAACAAAGACTGTGAGATGGGATTGGTCAAGCCCAGAGGACCAGGTAAAATCAGCCCCTCTGATAGGACAGAAACGGCTCCCAGCCCCTCCCCTTCCACAGAGACAGAGACAGACATCAATACAGAGCAGGATCAGTAGTTCCTACCATCTCCATCTCTCTCCACCACGGGCACAGACTCCAAGCTCTCTAGCCACTCTAGGACCATAACAAACCATCTTAGCGAGGGCCATGAGACCGTAGACTCCACCACAAGTTGTGAGACCTCTGTCGCACAACACTCCATAGACACAGTTCTGGAAGTATAGGGTCAGTGTTCTGACAGTGTAGGGTCAGTATTCTGACAGTGTAGGGTCAGTATTCTGACAGTGTAGGGTCAGTATTCTGACAGTGTAGGGTCAGTATTCTGACAGTGTAGGGTCTCAGACATTTAGCACCAGTTTCTCGGAGTAAGCCCTGGTGTCACGCCCTGGTCTTAGTATTTTGTGTTTTCTTTATTTATTTGGTCAGGCCAGGGTGTGAAATGGGTTTATTTTGTGGTGTGTTTTGTATTGGGGTTTTTCGCAGGTTTTGGGATTGTGGCTTAGTGGGGTTTTCTAGCATAGTCTATGGCTGTCTGAATTGGTTCTCAATCAGAGGCAGGTGAATATCGTTGTCTCTGATTGGGAACCATATTTAGGCAGCCATATTCTTTGTTTGGTGGGTGATTGTTCTGGTCTCTGTGTTTGTTGTCACCAGATAGGCTGTATAGGTTTTCACGGTCCGTTTTTGTATTTTGGTCCTACTCTCTTTCAACGGAAGAAAACCGTAACACCTGGACTAAACTTTCAATGGATATAAATCATGCTCAATGATATTGGCCTCGGATACTGATGAAATGTTATGTATGCCCCATGTGGAAAAAAAGGTTCACCGGTCTTTGCTAAATGTGATGATATTCATTGATAAAGACAAGAGATTATTCTATGCTACAGAGAGTACATTGTCTCAGTTTGTGCATGTATGACTGTTATGAGAACAACAACGCAAAGTCAGACTTTTACTTGTTGTAAGTTGAACAAGTTGTCATGTGCCGCTTGCTTTTTCATTTTCAACTTGATTGTGATTTCCCATTTATTGTGAAAAACAAACGTTTACAAAAATGTGGCATCCTGAATTGGCAATGTTCATCCCAGACTGAAGTGCAATAAAGTTTTTTAAATGTTATGAACATGGTACTTTGTATGAATAATCAGTTGTGAAGTGGATACCTCAGTTGAGATGGATTCCTTTCCTCCATGATGACTGATCCTGCATGATATAAGAGGGATCTTATCCAGTCCCTTAATCAGTGATTGTGAAAGAAAGGAAACGAAGAAAGTAAACCAATGTAGAGTATTGAAACATCTCCCTGGATGTAAGGAGGCTGAAAGCTAAGTTACTGTCCTAGAAGATGAAAGCTCAGTTACTGTCCTAGAAGATGAAAGCTAAGTTACTGTCCTAGAAGATGAAAGCTAAGTTACTGTCCTAGAAGATGAAAGCTAAGTTACTGTCCTAGAAGATGAAAGCTAAGTTACTGTCCTAGAAGATGAAAGCTAAGTTACTGTCCTAGAAGATGAAAGCTAAGCTACTGTCCTAGAAGATGAAAGCTAAGCTACTGTCCTAGAAGATGAAAGCTCAGTTACTGTCCTAGAGGCTAAATGCTAAGCTACTGTCTTAGAGGCTGAACACTAAGCTACTTTCCTAGAGGCTAAATGCTAAGCTACTGTCCTAGAGGCTGACTCGCTGGCTGCCAGTCATCACACTCACTATTCTTCTCCAGAATTGCTGAGTTTGAGGCTAGCCCATCACAAGCCAATAAGGAAAGACCTCCATCTAGTGGCTGAGGATGTCGGTGACTCACCCAGATTAAAGTGAAGCATTGTGGGATTGCAGGGTATAAATATCCCTCCATCCCTTGTGTCAGATTCATACCGAAGACAGGGTGAGTTACCATCCATCATGTCATTCTGTTGTATAGGCTACGTCCCAAATGGCTCCCTATTACCTATCTAATGCACTACTTTTGACCAGAGCCCTACGAGTGAGCCCAGAGACCTACAGTGCACTGTATAGGGAATAGGATGCCACGAAGGCATACAGTACAGTGGTGCACCACTGTTGTCCCGGCAACCATTCAAAGAACAAGGCCAGACAGATTAATTTGCCTGCCAGTGACTGTCTTTGCCTCCCTCTTTCCCTCCGTCCCCCAATTCTCCTGCACTGAATATTTCTTTTCCATTTAGCTGGCTCTGGTTCAGTCCCAAAAGGCACCCTATTCCCTGTATAGTGCACGCACTAGTGTTGATCAGAGTCCTATAGGCCCTGGACAAAAGTAGTGCACTACATAGGGAATTGGGTGCCATTTGGGACTCAGACTGGCTGCTTGCATTCAGCAGTGTGTAGTGTGGTGGTGGGTGGGTTGAATTAAAGTGACACAACTGCAGTACGTGCCACTCAGTAGCTAAAGAGAGCAGAGCAGCACTCCAGGGTCTGTGAGCTGTGAGAGACATTTAAAAGGGAAGTAACCGTTTCAGTAGAGCAACGAGCCACACAGAGAGAGAGAGAGAGAGAGGAGGATAGAGCTTCTCACCATGCTGTAGAGCATCCATGACTCTAATCTAGTTTATAAAGGATCCTGATAGGAACTGGGAGAGAGAAATGTGTTTTATATTCTCAAAGATTTAACTCAGTGTGTTATTTTGGATTATGCATATCTGTGTTTTCCACAGCACTGAATCTGGATGCAGGATCTAACCAGCCCAGAACTGACTGCAGCAAGTCAGCTGGTTTTATCCATTTACCCCATATGGCTTTTTCCTCCCTTTTTCTCTTCTATTTGTTTGAATTTCGAAGATGAGCAAGAGGCAGTCGGTCAGCTGCACAGTGAGCACAGGGGAGCAGGAGGACAAACAGAACAGTACAGGCATTTTGAAATAGAACTATAAAAGGAGGAGAGGAAGAGGAGGAGGAAGAGGAGAGTCTGTGTTGTGTGGCAGAGTTGTGGTGTTCCCTGCTCAGTGCCTAGCAGTAACATGGCTGTGATACAGAAGAGGGAACACAGGGAGACCCCCAGCAAGAAGACTGCACCCCAAGAAGCCAGAAAGGGTCTTTCTACCAGAGATACTCTAGACAAGCAGAAAAAGGAGAGCAGAGCCGGGAGACGGAGAGGTGGGTAATGTTGCGTTGATATGGCTGTTTTTTTACTGCAGGGGGGTACAGGGTGGTGGGTAACTGTTGCTTTGCGATGGTGAGGATGATAGCTTCACTGTGGGGTGTTCACTGTGTTTATAGAATGACATGGAGGTCATTGACATGAGGTTGGTATTGTAGCTTTGCTTTGCCGTTAACTGTGTTTATATACAGGACAGGCTGTCTGAAGCAGAATCAGTCAAAATCAGCCTCTCTCTTCCAGTTTATCATCAGTGAGGATATGTTCCATCATGTATGTAGGCCACATAATAAAGTAATTATCTTATTTTAGATTTATTATGTAGCATTTATTCCTGACATGTACCAATGGATCAGATGATCTGATATTGCCTCATATCTGTAGATATCTATTCGCTACTGCCATTTTGTTTTGTAAACAGTGAGGTAATGAAGTAGCTTATTGAATCCCCCTCTATCTCTGCTGTGGTAAACATCAACACGTATCACAGGCCTGATTCAGTAGGATGCATTGATGCCCATTATTATACTATCCATTATTATAACACACATTATTATACTATCCATTATTATAACACACATTATTATACTATCCATTATTATAACACCCATTATTATACTATCCATTATTATAACACCCATTATTATACTATCCATTATTATAACACCCATTATTATACTATCCATTATTATACTATCCATTATTATAACACCCATTATTATAATACCCACTATTATAATACCCATTATTATAACACCCATTATTATAACATCCATTATTATAATACCCATTATTATAACACCCATTATTATAACACCCATTATTATAACACCCACTATTATAACACCCATTATTATAACACCCATTATTATAACACCCATTATTATACTATCCATTATTATAATACCCATTATTATAACACCCATTATTATAACCTCCATTATTATAACACCCATTATTATACCAACCATTATTATAATACCCATTATTATAACACCCATTATTATAACACCCATTATTATAACATCCATTATTATAATACCCATTATTGTAACACCCATTATTATAACACCCATTATTATAACATCCATTATTATAATACCCATTATTATAACACCCATTATTATAACACCCATTATTATAACACCCATTATTATAACATCCATTATTATAATACCCATTCTTGTAACACCAATTATTATAATACCCACTATTATAATACCCATTATTATAACACCCATTATTATAACATCCATTATTATAATACCCATTATTTTAACACCCATTATTATAACACCCATTATTATAACACCCACTATTATAACACCCATTATTATAATACCCACTATTATAATACCCATTATTATAATACCCATTATTATAACACCCATTATTATAATACCCACTATTATAATACCCATTATTATAACACCCATTATTATAACACCCATTATTATAATACCCATTATTATAACACCCATTATTATAACATCCATTATTATAACACCCATTATTATAATACCCATTATTCTAACACCCATTATTATAATATCCATTATTATACCATAGAGTGTCAAGGAAGATCATTTTTGTGTGTCTCTCACATGCACAAGAAAGATACTTTCTTATGTACGTCTCTTGCACCAACATGTTGAGGAGGCGCATACTACTTATCACCAGTCTGTTATTGTAAATACTCCTTTGTACCAAATATCACTATTCATCAACCTCTTGTGAAGCATGTCTTTGTTCTTATCCTCTTCAGTCTTTATTTGTTTGTTTTAATCTCCATGAGGTCAGGCGATGGCATTTGTTTATCCCTGCAAGGCACAACAGGAACATGCACATTATAATCAAATTATAATTAGGTGTGTGCTTATATTTGTCCTGTTTCACACATGTACTAATGTGTACTATACACTTGTGAAATGGAAATGTTTTTGTTGTTGTTGCATACCCCAACTCCCCCTTAGACACCCTCAGAGAGTGGGGTCACGGCCAGGGTCAGCCATTATCAATAGCAACCCTGGAGCAATTAAGGTTAAGTGCCTTGCTCAAGGGCACATCCATAGATTTTTTTCAACTTGTCGGCTCAGGGATTCGAACTAGCACAACTGGCCCAACGCTCTAACCGCTAGGCTACCTGCCGCTCTTTTATTAACAGCTAAAACCTGTCATGGTTTAAGGCCTGTATTAAGTACAACCAGTAACATTTTCTAGAAACTGGAATGACATGACCTATCTGGAATTAAACATCTTATACTAAGATTCTAAGACATCTTTTTCTAAGGTAGCGTCTCAGACTTTGCTAGCAGGTATAAACCATAAAGATGATGTCATAATGTAAAACCTGTTATGACCTGGAAGACCACCTCATAATGATGATGTGATAATGTAAAACCTGTTATGACCTAGAAGACCACCTCATAATGATGATGTCATAATGTAAAACCTGTTATGACCTGGAAGACAACCTCATAATGATCCTGACTAAATCATTCATTTTAAGTCAGCTCAATGTCAGAGAGGCCTGAACATGATGTTCTCTTTTATTCTTTCTTTGGTATCAGAAAAAGGCAATGAAGACACAAAGCCCAATAATTCAGAGAAGAGGAGAGCAGTCATCTGTGTCCCTGCCTCCATCAAATCAGCTGTGATCAGTAACAACACAACCAGTCATGCAGCAGGTCTTACACCAGTGCTCCCCCCCCTCTTCTCTCTCTCTCTCTCTCTATCTCTCTCTCTCCCTCTATCACTCTCTCTCTCTCTATCACTCTCTCTCTCTCTCTTTCTCTCTCTCTATCTCTACACTCTTAGAAAAAAATTGTTCCATAGTGGTTCCAGGTAGAACCTTTTTTGGTTCCAAGTAGAACCCTTTTGGGTTCCATGTAGAACCCTCTGTGGAAAGGATTCTAGATGGAACCCAAAAGGGTTCTACCTGGAACCATAAAGGGTTCTTCAATGCGTTCTCTTATGGGGACAGCTGAAGAACCCTTTTAGGTTCGAGATAGCACCTTTTTTTCTTAGAGTGTTTCTCTATCTCTATCTCGCTCCCTCTATCCCTGGGGTACAAAGAATTGTGTGTCAGTCGTCATGAGTTCTCTTCCTCTGAAACTCACCACTGTTATCAAAACATGAATTTCATGCTGTTATTATAGGACAATTTGAGTATTTGATGTCACCAACCCATACTCTATGCACAGTGACGTAGAGTGAATGTCACATCTTTTCTAATATTCCAGGGCCACAGGCGCTGAAGGTTGATGACAGGCTGAGACTAGCGAAGGAGCGGAGGGAGGAGCATGAGAATCAGCTTGGTATGTGTAGCCACACAGGATGACGACTGTACATGTAATACACCTATGAGACCACTCAATTGTCAGTCACTTATTTTAGTCATTCCTTTCAGGTATTTTCCTAGCCTGGTCCTAGATCATTCCTCTCAGGTATTTTCCTAGCCTGGTCCCAGATCATTCCTCTCGGGTATTTTCCTAGCCTGGTCCCAGATCATTCCTTTCAGGTATTTTCCTAGCCTGGTCCCAGATCATTTATCTCAGGTATTTTCCTAGCTTGGTGCCAGATCATTTATCTCAGGTATTTTCCTAGCCTGGTCCCAGATCATGCATTTTAGGTATTTTCCTAGCCTGGTCCCAGATCATTCCTCTGAGGTATTTTCCTAGTCTGGTCCCAGATCTATTTGTGCTGCCTTCTTCTTGCCAGCTCCCATGGTCACTGTCATGCTAAATTAGTTTAGTAGTAGTGATCTACACAGTGTAGCTCCCTTCAGTAACCACGAGCACAACCGTTCCTTGATTTTAACTGGCGGCTTTATTCTGTAGTTTTAGTCAGAATTATCACCTTCCGTGAGAACTATAAAGTAAATGAAAAATACAGTTTAGCACACTCTTACAACCTTATCTTACGAGTGACTTATTAGCTTGGTATAACTCTGAAGTGCTTACATACATAAGTTTAACCGGCGTTATAACGGGTTCAGATTAAACACATGAATAAAGGAAAAATACCTCATTGGCTGCTGATTACAGAAGGGAGGAAATCAAACTTCACACTTATTATTCCTGGCATGAATTCACACTTCATCCTAACATACACTCTTCAACCTTTATGAACTACACCCGATGACATGAAAACTTAGCTAACGCAGCGCAGAATTGCCTTCCCTCCAAAGGTGTGTTGCTACAATAAGGATCCCCGTTACAACAGTATTAGCTACGTAGTTCCGCTTGTATTATCATTTCCCCCGCACAGCGGATACGTAAACAATTCAAACAAAAGACAACGACATAACCTGTAAGTCTAACTGTCAGTTACACACAGCACAAAGATCTGGTACCAGGGTAGTATTTTGGTGGCTAGTAAGTCCCACAATGTGTTTTGCAGTGTCCAGAGAGCTGGGCTGGTTGGCTCGAGAGGAGCGAGCCAGGCGTCTTTATGAGCAGCAGCTGGAGGTGAGGAAGAGGAGGCTACAGGAGCAGAGAGAGAAGGAGGAGAAGCGAAGGACAGCTCTTGAGCGGAGGGAGGAGCTTAAGAAACAGCTTGGTATGTAGCCACCACCCATGATGATGGTGGACCTCAACCTGAGGTACCCCTTGGGGGTACCTGGCCTATACCCAGGTGGTAATTCAGAAGACTCATAAGAACATAGGCATAATGATTTTAAAACAAAGTGATTTAGGGCTCTGTAACCAAAGGAGGTTGGGAACCACTGTCCGATGATTTAGTTAAATAAATCAACTAAACTAAACTCCACTAAATGTTTATGTAGTGTCCAGAGAGCTGGGCCGGTTGGCTCGAGAGGAGCGGGCCAGGCGTCTCCATGAACAGCACCTGGAGGAGAGGAAGAGGAGGCTGCAGGAGCAGAGAGAGAAGGAGGAGAGGAGGCGCACTGCCGTGGAGGAGAAGAGGAGGCAGAGGATGAAGGAGGAGACAGTGAGTTATTGTGCCTCAGGGGTCAGATGGAGCAGTAGTTACTTCTGATTAGGTGTCTATTGTGGGCATCAGTGTTGGTTTACAGAAAATAAAATGCACTGGTTTAAGTTGAGGGTCGTTAGTACAGGTGGATGGATGGTTTCTGTTGGAGCAAGGACTGGATGGAGGCGGATAACTATTTAACAGCTTTATTGAACAAGCTACATTGAACATCATCAGCCACCGGAACTAGAACTGTCTGTTAGTGATGGGTTGTTCGCGAACGAGTTAGAGCCGGCTCTTGTAGGTGAATGTTGGGAGCTGTCTCGCATATCAGAAGAGACTAATCTATTTATAAAAAAATAAAGATATGAATAATCAAAAGATTTAAATGAATAGAATTAACTAATTCAAAGAATGAAAAATAATAATAATATAGGCCTAAATGCTCAAGCACACACACATTAGTTCTGACTGTCTTCTCAGACTAACAGCCTCACCTGTTGTTCCTGTCAATCAGACACGCAGTGTCAACCAATGAACCAAAGATGCATGAGGGAGGGCCGAGCCAACTCACTCACAGTCACAGACTTAGCAGCCGAGGAGAGAGAGGAAGGACAGCTGTGAAAACAACATCTGAAAAATTAGTCGGAAGCACAGCAGCATTTAGATGCATTTTAATAATGTAGACAATGTTAGAGCACAGTGTAGAATTTGCCAAAACAAAATCTCATATAAAGCTGGTTCTACACACAACGTACACCGGCATATGCGAACTGTGCACCCAACTGTGAAGCTAGCTGTAGCGGAGAAACTAGTGGGCCTGCTAGTGATAGTGGTGGAGCCAGCATCTCGTATCCACTCAGTCAAGTAGGCCTACTCCGGGACCCACAGCAATGCAGTCTTCTATGGACCAGTTTATGCCAAAGACTATGTCTGTAGCAAAACAAGGCCAAATTGATATTGCATTGGCTAAAAGGATTGTCACCGATTTCCAGTCTGAACTACAAGGTGGAATTCAGCATTTTATATGTTGAAGCGGTTTCTTGAGTCAAAGGATCTCTACCCTGGCCATTGTCAATGCACCTGTTGATGCTCTGACCCAAGAGGAATGGGAGGTGGTGGAGGAGGTGTGCAGAGTCCTGGAACCCTTTGAGCAGGTCACTGTGGAGATTAGTGGAGAGAGGTACAGTAAGCAGTTATTACTACATCATTATTTAATCCAGTATTATATATGTATATGAGCAGTAGATGAGAATGTAGTATCAGTAGACAAAACATGAACCTAAACTAATAAGTTACTGTTCTCTCTTTTCAGCTATGTGACAGCCTCAAAAATGATACTCCTGTGTCAGGGTCTGCAGTGAATCACAGCCAGCCGCCAGAGAGAAGCAAATGTAACCTCAGGACATGTGACAGACTTGATGGACACCCTATGTTCATCAATAGACAGAAAGAAATCTCTCATAAAAGCTAAATATGGTCAGCATTGCTGTGTGCTGCTGGTTATAACATGGCAATAAAGAAGAGCGCGAAAAGAGGGACCAGTTTAATGTTTTAAGTGGGATGCTGCAGTTTTGCACCTAATTTATTTGTCTGTGATATGGTGCAATATTCTATTATGCTGTTCAGATTGTATTCGTTTTGAATGTTTAGATTTATATGCACTTTGTTTATATACATTAAAAAGTTATACTTTAAATGCAAATGTTTAATAGCATTCTTTTTCATAACAAACCAATGCATTTTTAAATACATTGTGGTTAAGGTAGAGTAGAGATTTAATTTAATAATTTAATTAGAATTGTTTTAACACCAATCATAGTCAAACTATCGCAAACTGTTTTATTTGAAAAAATACAAAACATTTTTTTTTTTTTAAAGAGCCGTTTGGGAGCCAAAAGAGCCGGCTCTTTTTGGTGAGCTGAGCCGAACGGGCCGGCTCACTGAAAAGAACCGGAATGCCCATCACTGCTGTCTGTTACTTCCTGTATCAATAAAGCTTAACCCCACACAATTAAAGAATTGGCCAATAGGAAAATAAATATTTAGTTACCAGGTAAAGAAATAGGTAAACGGTTATTTCCTGTAACACAGATTCACAACACATCAGCAACGTCTATAACTGCCCTATAAATAAAATTATTACCCAGGAAATAATCCAGAAAACAGATACAGTTTTCAACGTTTCGTGTTTCTATCTGAAGCTAAACAGTTGTAAGGCTCAATACGATGTAATGGATCTTGGACTAAGTTACTGAATAGCGTGTCTTGCTCGCCAAACTCATACAGTGGATGTGAGAAGAGACTACTGTATCACTGACAATGAGGTTTGTTGTTGTCTGAAGGAGCGCTATGAGTCTGTGGTGAAGAAGACCTTAGAGAAGTGCCAGAGGGCCAAACAGAGACTGAGCCAGGGCTCTCGAGGAAGGAAGACCAACAACAAGAGCGGTAAATGAGTAAAGAATATGTTTCAAATGGCGCCCTATATCCTATTTGGTGCACTACTTTTGAGTGTCTGTTTGACTTTGCTTCATCTTCTTAACCCTTCAGCTACCGAGCTTTATTCTTTCACCCTGTAACATCTTTAGACCTTAACTTTTGTCCGATTTCCTACCCTTTCTTACTTGTAATTGTCTATCTCTGTCTTGTATTTTCTATGCTATTTTTTCTCTGTCCTTGTGCGTTGTCTTTTCTCCACTGTGCTTGTCTCTGCTGTAGTTCCTCGCAGCTCTCCCCTGACTGCCTGGGAGAGGGCTCTGGTCTGTCGCCTCCTAACCCCTACATGCTCCTACCTAGCCAGGAGAAGGAGTCATAGTTGTCAGTCAAGAGAAGAGGAAGGTACTTCCAAAAGCCTGTAGAATAACAGTTATACACTGAGTGTTCAAAATATTAGGAACACCTGCTCTTTCCATGACATAGACTGACCCTTATTGATGTCACTTGTTGAATCCACTTCAAATGAGTGTAGATGAATGGGACGAGACAGGTTAAATAAGGATTTTTAAGCCTTGAGACAATTGAGACATGGATTGTGTGTGTGTGTCATTCAGAGGGTGAATGGGAAAGACAAAAGATCCAAGTGCCTTTGAACGGGGTAGGTGCCAGGAGCACTGGTTTGTGTCAAGAACTGCACCGTTGCTGGGTTTTCCACGCTCAACAGTTTCCCGTCTGTATCAAGAATGTTGCACCACCCAATAGACATCCAGCCAACTTGACACAACTGTGGGAAGCTTTGGAGTCAACATGGTGGAGCCAGCATGTTGGACGCTTTCAACACCATGTAGAGTCCATGTCCTGACATATTGAGGCTGTTCTGAGGGCTTAAAGGGGGTGCAACTCAATATTAGGAAGGTGTTTCTAATGTTTGGTATACATAGACATTTTATTAGTTAAGTTAGTAGTCAGTTATTAACAAATTCTTATTTTCAATGCTGGCCTAGGAACAGTAGGTTAACTGCCTGTTCAGGGGCAGAACAACAGATTTGTACCTTGTCAGCTCGGGGATTTGAACTTGCAACCTTTCGGTTACTAGTCCAACACTCTAACCACTAGGCTACCCTGCCGCCCCACATGTATAAAGACCAAATCAAATCAGATGTATTTATAAAGACCTTCTTACATCAGCTGATATCTCAAAGTGCTGTACAGAAACCCCAAACAGCAGGCAATGCAGGTGTAGAAGACCAGATCTCAATCCAAGAAAAAGGAGAGATCAGTATCAATAAAGTGTATTTGGTTAAATTAATTGATTTTAGGGGAATTTACATTCCAATATGGATTTGGACAATGCTTACTTAATTACTTATTTGCTGACTCTCTGCTTCCTTTCCTCTCCTTTTTCAACCATTGTTGGGCACACTCACATTCTTTCACTGAATCCCTTGCTAACCGTCACCCCATTGCTCCAAAACAATGAAACCATCTGGTTCAGTTGTCCATGTTTGTCCCCGTTCAGCTTCATGCCACTCCATATCTGCCACTGCCACCAACTGTCATAAATCACCACACCGCTCTGGCACACCTGACCACCACCGGGTGCAGGCAGACTACCGCTCTGGCACACCTGACCACCACCGGGTGCAGGCAGACTACCGCTCTGGCACACCTGACCACCACCGGGTGCAGGCAGGCCTCCAGGCAGACTACCGCTCTGGCACACCTGACCACTACCGGGTGCAGGCAGGCCTCCAGGCAGACTACCGCTCTGGCACACCTGACCACTACCGGGTGCGGGCAGGCCTCCAGGCAGACTACCGCTCTGGCACACCTGACCACTACCGGGTGCAGGCAGGCCTCCAGGCAGACTACCGCTCTGGCACACCTGACCACCACCGAGCACAATCGGACTTCCAGGCAAATCTCCGGGCAGACTACCGGTCTATCATCTGGGCAAACTACCAGGTAGCCACCTCCCTCAGTCCCAGCCTTACACTCTTTGAAAAAAGGGTTCCAAAAGGGTTCACCAGCTGTCCCCATAGGAGAACCCTATTTGGTTCCAGGCAGAACCCTTTTGGGTTCGATGTAGAACCCTCTGTAGAAAGGGTTCTACCTGGAACCGAAAAGGGTTCTTCTAATAGTTCTCCTATGGGGACAGCCGAAGTACCCTTTTAAGAGTGTAGCAGCAACTGATCCATCATCAGGGCACAGGTAATATTACATCACAGGTTATATAACATCACAGGTTATATAACATCACAGGTAATACCTGCTGGAAATGTAATTGTAAACATAGAGATAGATAGTTTCATCTCTATGACTGTTAAATGTCTGGGTCATCTGGGTTGGTGGGATGGTGTTGTTATTTTGTCTCCATGTAATGCACGAACTTGAGGGAAATGATTTCATTGGAGGAAGACAATAAACTCTATATTCTTTTCATTCATTTTCTATTCTATTCATTCATCATGTATACTGGATTACTGGACTATATTCATTGTCATACTCTAACAGAGAGGCACACATTTCTATACATTTTTGAAGATACAGCATTTATTGGTTATAAGCCTAAATTACTTTGATGTCTTTCTGCCGTCCCAAAATGACCGCAATAAAATGAGCTTGTAACATGGCTCCATTCCTTCTGTCTCATGTTTCTATCATATATATGCTGTATTGTTAGGTAGATTATATTAACTGCAGTAAAATTATCTGTTGATTTGTTATGAAGCTAACAGACTGCAGTAAAATGATCTGTTGATTAGTTATAAAGTTAACAGACTGCAGTAAAATGATCTATTGATTTGTTATGAAGTTAACAAACTGCAGTAAAATGATCTATTGATTTGTTATAAAGTTAACAAACTGCAGTAAAATGATCTATTGATTTGTTATGAAGTTAACAAACTGCAGTAAAACAATCTGTTGATTTGTTATAAAGTTAACAAACTGCAGTAAAATGATCTGTTGATTTGTTATAAAGTTAACAAACTGCAGTAAAATGATCTGTTGATTTGTTATAAAGTTAACAAACTGCAGTAAAATGATCTGTTGATTTGTTATAAAGCTAACAAACTGCAGTAAAATGATCTGTTGATTTGTTATGAAGCTAACAAACTGCAGTAAAACGATCTGTTGATTTATTATGAAGCTAACAGACTGCAGTAAAACGATCTGTTGATTTATTATGAAGCTAACAGACTGCAGTAAAACGGTCTTGTAACATGTCTGTTGATTTATTATGAAGTTAAAAGCAGCACAGCAGAAGGAGAGTGAGAGGACGTTCAGGAGGAATAGACAGCAGCCTCACATACCCAATGCTCCCGTGAAAGTGTTACCCACAAACATACAGAGCAGAGATGCAGTGCCCTTTCCAGAACGGTATGTGATTGTCTGCTACTACGTCTGGATGTTGTGTCACACAAACTACTTATCATGCAGTGAGAGCACTCTGTTGAGAATTGTTGTGTATAATTTAACCAACCACACGTCTTGTGGAATACGTCTAACCTTTCCAGTAAATGGATGTTGTTTGCTTATTTATCTCAACAAAAGTTTTCTCCTCTTCTTCTTTTTTTCAGTAAACCTGTGATCAGACACAAACCTGTGATCAGACAGCCTCCATCACATCAGGTTGGGCTGGAACTGTACCCTGTTCCGGAGGAGGATGGTCCTCCAGTCTCCAACCAAACCCTCTCCCCTGGGAACTCACGGCCCAGCCAGACCATCTCTCCTTGGGCTCCAGTCTCCAATCACACCCTCTCCCCTGGGAACTCACGGCCCAGCCAGACCATCTCTCCTTGGGCTCCAGTCCCCAATCATACCCTCTCCCCCGGGAACTCACAACCAATCAGCATCTCAGAAGCAGCATGGGACCAGGTCCAACCATTCGTAGGCTCAGCAGAACCTCAGACAGTCCCCACACCTAGAACTGAGGGCGATACAGGTGAGAGTGAGCATCTAAAAATGCAAGGTACTGCACCATCAACTACTATTTATTTCTACAATTCCCTAGATACATTTCAGATATTGTAATGTAGAGTGTAGGGTTGTGATCAATTCCATTTGAGTTCAGTCAATGCAGGAAGTCCAGTTCTACCCATGTGGTTCAATGTGAATTTGGACTCTTATGAGTGACTCTTAAGACATGTAAACCTCCTCAGGCCCCCTTCCTGGAGCCCCCTCCTGCACCAGGCCGTCTGCTGGCACCATGGATCCAGAGGAGGCCTCATGTCTTCTGGCCGAGAAGAGAAGAGAGGCCCGTCTGAAGAGAGAGAGAGAGCAGGAGGAATGCCTGCGCAGGGAGGAGATAGAGAGGTACGGACAGAGGGCCACCTTACATCTTCCCATCTGTCTTCTACTGACCCAACATTCATCTTCCCAGTAGGAAAAACAACCTGAGTAATCTTTTTGCCTAAAAGACAAAAATCTGGTTGTGAATAAAAAAATTACGACTGACCTTCAGAAGTAGTCTAAAGCAGGGTTTCCAAAAATCGGTCCTGGCCCCCCAGGTGCCCCCCTCCCATGTCTTGGTTTTTGTCCTAGCATTACACAGCTGTTTCAAACCAACTCATCAGCCAGCTTTGGTTATCTGAATCAGCTGTGTAGTGCTAAGGCAAAAACCAAAACATGCACCCAGGGGGGACCCTGGGACCAAGTTTGGGAAAACCTGGTCTAAGGGAGCATTTCACATGTTCAGAGGATAGATTCATTTGTATGGTGATGTGCTGTGCTGTTATGTACATGTTACGTAATGTCATGTCATGTGGCATCACTGGAGAGGCAGAGAGGAGCTGGAGGGCAGGAGGGCAGAGGAGCGAGCACGGCTCGAGGCTGAGGCCCAGTGGCTGGTAGTGGAGAGGAGGGAGGAAGAGGAGCAGAGACATGCAGAGGAGGAGAAAGTCATCCGGGCCACACATGAAGCTGCTCTCCTCCAGAAACAGGTGAGGGATCTGGTCTATTAATACAATTTTAGTATATAAAGTTTATATCAGTGTTAATAATGTAGCATCTGGTTCCGTAATGGCTTTGGTTCTCTGTGTCCTGTCCCAGAGAGAGGAGGAGGAGGCCCAGGCCAGGGACAAGGCAGAGCAGCAGAGGCTGCAGAGAGAGAAGCACTTCCAGAAGGAGGAGGAACAACGGCAGGAGAGGAAAAAGGTGACAATGGAGGGAAGACGTGAACTCTAGGCAGTTATGAGAAACACCAGCGTCGTTATGTGCCATATTCTTATCATTCTGAAATTCTTCATAGGATATTCTAGGGGATCCAGATAGTGTAAAATAGACTACAAGAGAGCACCCAGGATCTTTATTTATTGGCGTTCAACTTCAATACATGGGGTGGGGGGATGTTAGGGGTAATTGTTGTTGTGTTTCACAAAAAAAATAACATTATTTTTATAAGGGGGAAATGTTATGTTATTAAAAATTAGTTTTGACAAGGGTGTAATTAAATTCTAAATGAAAGCTTTTAAGACTTTCCAGACTTCTTTTTGTTTTCAGCGACTGGAGTTGATCATGAGGAGGACTAGGAAGACCTCAACTGAAGATAAAAAAGTAAGTCCACCAGCTTAGTTCAGATGAACAGTACATTGCCCTGAAGCACTCAGGATTTCTGCCACAAGTACCGAAGTTGACTTTCTTTTTGCTTAAGAGGTTAATTACTACCGTTTAAAAATGAAAAACTTGTCCTTGACCAAACTGCTAAAGTTGCTTTCATGATGTGATTGCTTTCATGCAGAAATCCATCTCAAAGGTGGTGGCTTTAGCTTAAAACTAAACAAAAAGCACTTGTAGTTTCCTGCCCCCGATACCATCCTTATTAACCATATTTTACTTAAAAAAAAAAAAAACAGAACTTGCCCTTGCCTTGAAAAAAAATGGACATGATTGTTTTCATGCAGACGCCTGTCCTGAATGGGAAGACAAACAGAAACCCCTCTCCAGAGGAAGCCCAACCAAAAAAGAACACTGAGCCTGTGAAGAACGGCAACGGCACTTTAGAAGAGGTCATCAACCTAGGGGTCGGGACGGGGACCAAGCCATCCAATCTAGGTCTGAGTGGCGTGGAAGACAACATGGTTCCTGTCGTGGCCTTCAAAGAACGCAGGTATATACACTCCCATGACCACAGACCAGTTCTCAGTTCCTATGCTTTTGATGGCTGATGTTTTGGTCACTTTTGAATGCTGGCGGTGCTTTCACTCTAGTGGTAGCATGAGACGGAGTCTACAACCCACACAAGTGGCTCAGGTAGTGCAGCTCATCCAGGATGGCACATCAATGTGAGCTGTGGCAAGAAGGTTTGCTGTGTCTGTCAGCGTAGTGTCCAAAGCATGGAGGCGCTACCAGGAGACAGGCCAGTACATCAGGAGACGTGGAGGAGGCCGTAGGAGGGCAACAACCCAGCAGCAGGACCGCTACCTCCGCCTTTGTGCAAGGAGTAGCAGGAGGAGCACTGCCAGAGCCCTGCAAAATTATCTCCAGCAGGCCACAAATGTGCATGTGTCTGCTCAAACGGTCAGAAACAGACTCCATGAGGGTGGTATGAGGGCCCGACGTCCACAGGTGGGGGTTGTGCTTACAGCCCAACACCGTGCAGGATGTTTGGCATTTGCCAGAGAACACCAAGATTGGCAAATTCGCCACTGGCGCCCTGTGCTCTTCACAGATGAAAGCAGGTTCACACTGAGCACATGTGACAGACGTGACAGAGTCTGGAGATGCCGTGGAGAACGTTCTGCTGCCTGCAACATCCTCCAGCATGACCGGTTTGGCGGTGGGTCAGTCATGGTGTGGGGTGGCATTTCTTTGGGGGGCAGCACAGGCCTCCATGTGCTCGCCAGAGGTAGCCTGACTGCCACTAGGTACCGAGATGAGGTCCTCAGACCCTTTGTGAGACCATATGCTGGTGCGGTTGGCCCTGGGTTCCTCCCAATGCAAGACAATGCTAGACCTCATGTGGCTGGAGTGTGTCAGCAGTTCCTGCAAGAGGAAGGCATTGATGCTATGGACTGGCCCGCCCGTTCCCCAGACCTGAATCCAATTGAGCACATCTGGGACATCATGTCTCGCTCCATCCACCAACGCCACGTTGCACCACAGACTGTCCAGGAGTTGGCGGATGCTTTAGTCCAGATCTGCTTGGAGATCCCTCAGGAGACCATCCGCCACCTCATCAGGAGCATGCCCAGGTGTTCTAGGGAGGTCATACAGGCACGTGGAGGCCACACACACTACTGAGCCTCATTTTGACTTGTTTTAAGGACATTACATCAAAGTTGGATCAGCCTGTAGTGTGGTTTTCCACTTTAATTTTGAGTGTGACTCCAAATCCAGACCTCCATGGGTTGATAAATTTGATTTCCATTGATTATTTTTGTGTGATTTTGTTGTCAGCACATTCAACTATGTAAAGAAAAAAGTATTTAATAAGAATATTTCATTCATTCAGATCTAGGATGTGTTATTTTAGTGTTCCCTTCATTTTTTTTGAGCAGTGTATATAATATAACCCTATATATATATTTTTTTTTTAATGTAACCTTATTTATTTAACTAGGCAAGTCAGTTAACGGCCTAGGAACAGTGGGGTTAACTGCCTTGTTCAGGGTCAGGACGACAGATTTTTACCTTGTCAGCTCAGGGATTCGATCCAGCAACCTTTCGGTTACTGGCCCAACACTCTAAGCACTAGGCTACCTGCCGCCCCTACAAAGTATATTTGTCTGTTTGATCATGTCTTATGATGTATGTTCTGTGATATAATGTTATCTGAAGTGATGTTATTGTATGTTGCCAAGTACATTTTCTTATGGAACATTAATGTATTAACTCATTTGTTCATTCAGGTCCCTGCTAACTCTGACCGGCATGGAGAAGATCCAGTCCCATCAGAGGGCAGGTGAGAGCTCATCACATCCTCCGTCAGCTCATCTATACTCTCTATGCTATGTAGATATTACACTAGAGTCGTGAACACTAGAGCCCCCCCAAAAGTCCAAGATTTCTACCGCCAAGCAGTTATGGGCTCTCAATATTTTATGTGTGATTCGAACCCGGAAGCAGATTACATATTTAAGGTCTCTCAATCATTTCTTTGTATGGGTCTCTAAGTCTAAGATATATATGTGAATCAAGTGATTTTATGTTATTAACCCATTTCTATCACACACTCCTTAGAAGTTATCTGAGTATCGTACAGATCAGAGAGGGGAGACAGCACATCCACGAATCTTTCCACAGCAGTGGCGTTTTTTCCTTTTTTTTGACAAAGAAAGGAATAACTGCAGCCTTTTTCCTGCCCTGCACTTTTAGAGAGAGTATGTGATGAGAAACACACATTTCTCTGGAGGACTTTCTGATCTCGAAGGAGCTTACCACCAATTCGGTCACACTTCTCTTTAATCCAAAATGTCACGAGCTGCATTTGTCATCACCATGTACAACACTAGACAGGGGAGCTTGTTTGTCATTGCAACAACTCTGAACAATGTTTTATCTAGTCTGTAAATGAGGGTCCATGCCTCATAGCTGCAGATTTAAACTGATTAAATGAGTAGTTTGATATGATGGGCGTTAAGATACACAATTTACTAATACAAATATGTATTCTGTCTATACATTTTTAACTGTATTGGCACTGAATGTCTCCCAATCATGTCTGATGTTTTTAGCCATGTGCTTTAGCTTTTCCTAACTATGCTGCTATTTGAGCACTTTGCCTTCCAGTTAACAGGATAGTGGTGTGCTAGTTTCAGAGCAAAAGCTTTTGTTTTGAGTTCAAATAAAGGCCACTTTCTGACTATAATCTAATCATATTTTTCAAAGCTGCTATGCAACTTGTGTGGTTTGCCATTTTAGAGAACTATACTCACTTGAGGGTGGACCACTTCCAAAAGTATTTTGGCAGTTCCTTACTTGGAAATTGTGCAATCATTTTAGAAAACAAATAAGAGTCTTAAGTGTAAAATGTAAGTTTGTCTTTTAAAGTGTAAAAAACAAATAAAGCAATGCACTGATAAAACTATGTGATCTGGTATGAGTAGGTTGTCACTTGTTTCATACACTGCACTCCTGTCCACATACAGTGGATTCAGATCCCTTCCCTTTTTCCACATTTTGTTATGTTACAGCCTTATTATAAAATGGGTTAAATTACATTTGTTTTCTCATCAATCTACACACAATACCCCATAATGACAAAGCCAAAACAGGTTTGTATACATTTTTCTACATGTATTACACATTTTTAAAAAACATACCTTATTTACATAAGTATTCAGACCCTTTGCTATGAGAAGTTTTGAACCACCAAGCCTCTTCCTAGAGCTGGCCGCCAAGCAAAACTGAGCAATTGGGAAAAGGGCCTTGGTCAGTAAGGTGACCAAGAACCCGATGGTGACTCTAACAGAGTGCCTGAGTTCCTCTGTTAAAAATGGGAGAACTAAGCACATTGCCCTAAGCACACTGCCTAGACATACAGGATTGGCATTGAGACAAGTCTCTGAATGTCCTTGAGTGGCCCAGCCAGAGCCTGGACTTAAACCCGTATGAACATCTCTGGAGACCTGAAAATAGCTGTGCAGCGACACACCCCATCCAACCTGACAGAGCTTGAGAGGATCTGCAGAGAAGAATGGGAGAAACTCCCCAAATACAGGTGTGCCAAGCTTGTATCGTCATACCCAAGAAGACTAGAGGCTGTAATCGCTGCCAAAGGTGCTTCAACAAAGTACTGAGTAAAGGGTCTGAATACTTAAGCAAATGTGATATATTTTCTTCTTTTATATAATTTGAAAAATGTCTAAAAAAAACTGTTTTTGCTTTGTCATTATGGGCTATTGTGTGTAGATTGATGAGGATAATATATTTTTTTTAATCCATTTTAACATAATGCTGTAACGTGACAAAATGTGAAAAAGTCAATGGGTCTGAATACTTTCTGTATAAATGGCGCGTTCACACGTGCTAGGAAACTGAAATGTTCGACTTGCTAACTGGTTGAAAGCGGCACGTGTATAACTACCACCAGTTAGGAAGTCTGAAATGTAAAGTTTCCTAGTTCCGACTAGCACCTGAACGCAGCATTAAATAATGGTTTGTCAACTGTAAAAGCATTGAATCTGTATGAAAATGAAAATATAATAGACCTCTTTTCCCCCTGTTCACAAGTGCAATATGGATGTAAATGCTTAGAACAAAACAGTGTGAAAATAAAACGCCTTAACATCATTAAAAATATAATCACGACACAGTAATCGTTGTCAGGTTCAAAGGTAATGGCAAGTCAGTTCAAACAGTGATATGCATATCCCACATCTCAGTCCGTGTCCTGAAGCAGAGAGGTGTCGGTCCGTGTCCTGAAGCAGAGAGGTGTCAGTCCGTGTCCTGAAGCAGAGAGGTGTCAGTCCGTGTCCTGAAGCAGAGAGGTGTCAGTCCGTGTCCTGAAGCAGAGAGGTGTCGGTCCGTGTCCTGAAGCAGAGAGGTGTCGGTCCGTGTCCTGAAGCAGAGAGGTGTCGGTCCGTGTCCTGAAGCAGAGAGGTGTCGGTCCGTGTCCTGAAGCAGAGAGGTGTCGGTCCGTGTCCTGAAGCAGAGAGGTGTCGGTCCGTGTCCTGAAGCAGAGAGGTGTCGGTCCGTGTCCTGAAGCAGAGAGGTGTCAGTCCGTGTCCTGTCAAAGCAGAGAGGTGTCGGTCCGTGTCCTGAAGCAGAGAGGTGTCGGTCCGTGTCCTGAAGCAGAGAGGTGTCAGTCCGTGTCCTGAAGCAGAGAGGTGTCAGTCCGTGTCCTGAAGCAGAGAGGTGTCGGTCCGTGTCCTGAAGCAGAGAGGTGTCGGTCCGTGTCCTGAAGCAGAGAGGTGTCGGTCCGTGTCCTGAAGCAGAGAGGTGTCGGTCCGTGTCCTGAAGCAGAGAGGTGTCGGTCCGTGTCCTGAAGCAGAGAGGTGTCAGTCCGTGTCCTGAAGCAGAGAGGTGTCAGTCCGTGTCCTGAAGCAGAGAGAGCTCCAGTGGACAGGTTAGGAGGATGGAGGCATCTGAATCGCCTGCAGTAACTGCCTGGTCTGCTCCGTCTGTGCATGCACCCATTTTAGCTGCTTCTCCAGCACACTATCACTCATCAGCACTGAAAACTCTCCGTCTGAAGAATAACATGACATAGCAGAGAAGATTATTACATAGTATAACACAACAACAAGCCATTGACTATAACTGCATGTACCTGCCCTTATGTTAATGCACTACAGTTTATGTTTCTCAGGATAACTGACTAGAAAGTAGTGTTATTGACATCAAGCACAGAAATGTGGTATTTTAGGCATAGACAGCATGACTGGTTAAAGTGTTGTTACAAAACCATGACCAACCTTTCTTCAGGTTGCATAGAGTAACAATACTCAGCTGTTGGAATCGCACTTCCTGGTTCTTGAGGTACATCAGGAGATATTCAGAGATGGCAGCGTAGTGTGGCGTCAGTAGTTGGATGACATGTGCTGTATGATATATGAACAACAAGAAAAAAATGCATGTACAGATGTAGGATCTTAATTTGACCTACAGCGCCAGTCAAAAGTTTAGACACGCCTACTCATTCAAGGGTTTTTCTTTATTTTTACATTGTAGAATAATAGTGAAGACAAAACTATGAAATAATACATATGGAATCATGTAGTAACCCCCCCCCCAAAAAAGTGTTAAATCAAAATATATTTTATATTTGAGATTCTTCAAAGTAGCCACCCTTTGCCTTGATGGCCGCTGTGCACACTCTAAGCATTCTCTCAACCAGCTTCATGAGGTAGTCATGAGGAATGCATTTCAATTAAGAGGTGTACCTTGTTAAAAGTTCATTTGTGGAATTTATTTATTTATTATTGTGTTTGAGCCAAACAGTTGTGTTGTGACAAGGTAGGGGGGTATACAGAAGATAGCCACATTTAGTAAAAGACCAAGTCCATATTATGGCAAGAACAGCTCAAATAAGCAAAGAGAAACCACAGTCCATCATTACTTTAAGACATGAAGGTCAGTCAATGCAGAAGTTTTCAAGAACTTCTAAAGATTCTTCAAGTGCTGTTGCAAAAACCATCAAGCGCTATGATGAAACTGGCTCTCATGAGGACCGCCACAGGAAAGAAAGACCCAGAGCTACCTCTGCTGCAGAGGATACATTCAAATAAATGCTTCACAGAGTTCAAGTAACAGACATCTCAACATCAACTGTTCAGGGGAGACTGTGTGAATCAGGCCTTCACGGTCGAATTGCTGCAAAGAAACAATTAATAAAAGGACACCAATAAGAAGAGACTTGCTTGGTCCAAGAAACATGAGCAATGGACATTAGACTGGTGGAAATTTGTCCTTTGGTCTGGTATGTCCAAATTTGAGGTTTTTGATTCCAACCGTCATGTCTTTGTGAGACACAGACTAGGTGAACGGATGATCTCCGCATGTGTGGTTCCCTCGGTGAAGCATGGAGGAGGACATGTGAGGGTGCTTTGCTGGTGACACTGTCAGTGATTTATTTAGAATTCAAGGCACACTTAACCAGCATGGCTACCACAGCATTCTTCAGCGATACGCCGTCCCTTCCGCTTTGCACTTAGTGGGACTATCATTTGTTTTTCAACAGGACAATGACCCAAACACACCTCCAGGCTTTGTAAGGGCTATTCGACCAAGAAGGAGAGTGATGGAGTGCTGCATCAGATGACCTGGCCTCCACAATCACCCGACCTCAACCCAATTGAAATGGTTTGGGATGAGTTGGACTGCAGAGTGAAGGAAAAGCAGCCAACAAGTGTTCAGCATATGTGGGATCTCCTTCAAGACTGTTGGAAAAGCATTCCAGGTGAAGCTGGTTGAGAGAAGCAAGACAGAGCGAGAGAGACACAGAGCGAGAGAGACAGAGCGAGAGTGTGCAAAGCTGTCATCAAGGCAACGGGTGGATATTTTGAAGAATTTCAAATATATTTTGATTTGTTTAACACTTTTTTGGTTACTACATGATTCCATATGTGTTATTTCATAGTTTTGATGACTTCACTATTATTCTAAAATGTAGGAAATAGTAAAAAGAAAGAAAAACCCTTGAATGAGTAGGTGTGTCTAAACTTTTGTCTGGTACTGTATATTGTCAAAGCAAAATAATCCTGCAGCAACAGGATTTGAACATTTAGTCCATAATGTTGCTTGATCAGTGGTTCGGCTTTTAGCTGGCCAAAAGTAGGGTACATGAGAAGTGCAATACTGTTAACATAACCGTGTGTGGGTTTTCAGTGAATTTATGTACATCACAAAGCTCATCTGTATGAGCACACATGGGACAATCTTGCTGATACAGACAGTATAGCATTTAAGAGAAAATATATTTATTATTGCAAGTATTACACTATCAATCATGGTGCTAGTCACAGATCAAATAAAGGGACTAAACAACAAACAGAATACATGCATATTACCGTTCATCTTTAGCTTGCTGATGATGGAAGCAGACCTATAGGACAGCTCTAGATTGTCCATTTGTGCAGAGAACTTCACCAGACTTGAAACATGTTCAGGAGTAATTTTTGTGGCCAAATGAGACTGAAGTAAGTCTGAAAAGGAAAGAGAAAAGTTGTAATAGAGGTGAGGTGACATAAATTAAACTGGTTTATGAATTGCTTGTATTCTCACCCCAGCTTGTCAGGTGATGTAAACAGGAAGTGACACACAGAACGGTCTCCTCTGTGGTCACACTGGACACAAGGGCCTTGAGAAGTCCCGTTACACACTCACTGTCCATAACAGCCTGTAGACAACACAAGGCTTGATCATCCCATGTCCACATGAATGGAAATGCATTTAAAATGGCTTCCAATAATCACTGCATTCATGTGACATCACCAGGTCAGTGTCTCTATATTCATCTTAAAGGACCATTCTTGGTTTGATAAAAGTTAACATGTGACTGAACATATAGATGGAAACCACATCTACATTCCAATGTCCATATACTAGTAGACCAGTAAGAATGAAGCAATGTTATGGGCATGCGTTCTACGTAATATGGTAGTGTGGACATTGGAACAGCGCCTCATATTCTAGTGAGTGAATATGTGAGCGACATGGCAACCATTATTACCTGCTGTCCCTCGCTGGTGCTGCTGAGGTTGGTGATGGTAACAACACTGTGGTTGATGATGGAGCTGGAGCTGTGACAGAGGAGCAGCTGCCCTATCACCTGTACCAGGCCCTCATTCACCAGGCCCTCCTAGAGGGAAACACAATGAATACGGATTGCTAACACCGGTACAAATAACATCGATTGTAATCACCACCATCATTATATAATAGATAGAATCCTGTCAGATATGTCAAACCTGAGATTCGAACCAACAACCCTCCAGATACTATGCCACCTCTCTAACCTTGAAGCTACAGCTGCACCCATCAACATCTAGTTTAAAAAATCTCACTCTATTGGGTTGGTGTGTGGCTAGCTCAGACAGTAGTGCTATAGCAGACTCAGTCAGAGGGGGAGTAGCGGAGCACAGCAGGGCCTTCAGAGGCAACACACAGTTCAGGTACATCAGCTGCTCCTGGGTCACAACTACAAAACAAAGCACAACACTGCATCCAATCCACAAGGATCTGTACAATCTGTGTTGAATATGTGCCTAAAACATTAACAGAGTGTGTTCTGTGGTTAAACGTTAGAATTACCATTCCCTGAAAGGATTTGGAGGCATCTGCAAGCTTGGGATGCATTCTAGAAATAAAATACAAACATTTGGCCTAAGATTGAGTAAGAAAACATTTCATGACAGAATACATTTCAGTGTGAAACTGTAACATCTGTTGGACATACTAGTAGATATTCATAGACTTCCAGGCATTGCGTTAACTCCAGTTAGCATTGCGTTAACTCCAGTTAGCATTGCGTTAACTCCAGTTAGGCATTGCGTTAACTCCAGTTAGCATTGCGTTAACTCCAGTTAGCATTGCGTTAACTCCAGTTAGGCATTGCGTTAACTCCAGTTAGCATTGCGTTAACTCCAGTTAGGCATTTAGGCATTAACTCCAGTTAGCATTGGCTGTTAGGCATTGAAACTCCACCAGTTAGGCATCATAACTTCCTTCATACTGGGCACAGAGACATAAAAGCATGGTATTCATTGCGTTAACTCCAAGCGTCTCCATCTGACTCTGTTAGGCATTGCGTTAACTCCAGTTAGGCATAGTTAGGCATTGCGTTAACTCCAGTTAGGCTTGATTGCCAAAATCTCCAAGTATCCCTTTAAGACCAACCATTACCTTCTGCACTGATGAGGACATGAGTGTCAGCAGGGACTTCAACAAAAAACGGTCTCCAATGCCCAACATTTTGGGATGATGGCCCGGGACGGTGGCTATATTGCTCAGGGCAGAGCAGCTGTAGAACTAAAATACAGACAGAATATCAGTTCAGTTCAGAGCACAATAGAAGTTCAGGCTGAAGACCACTGGGACAAAATAAGCACACGCTTGGTCATCATGCTATAACCGTACTATTGTTTTAAACAAATAACCACTAAAAAACTGCAGCACATAGTTACTTTGATGTGGTTTTAAAACAGCAATATTTGGCTTGAGGGCAGGAGACAGTGGATATTTTACCTGGATCTCATAGTTGGAGGACTGCAACAGAAGTGCCAGTACAGGAATGGCTCCTTCTTGACATAACACCCCCATCGTCCTCTCTAGAAAGAAGAGCAGCAATGAAGGCTAATGTAGTGTCAGATTAATGGAAAGGTAATAGAAGGCAGACAAAATAATGGTCAGATATGGAGACGTACAGTATGTCTAGGAATTAGTTAAGTTGGGACCACATTAATAAATCCATCCATCTATTCTTCATTGATCTCTATGGTTAAGTGACACGCGTCACTTGTTTTGAAATGTCAGCAAACAATTAGATCACAGCCAACGAATGTGTCATTTGAACTCCACCCACTGTGGTCATATCAATACAGCAACAACCCAGAATGTGGCAGCAACCTGAGATGTGTGCATAGTACAGGGTGTGCAGTACATTATGTATTGGTGGACATAGTTCTGTGCAGACCTACCAGACTGTGTGAGGTTTAAAAGGGCCCAGACTGCATTCTGTTGGACTTGGGGATCGTAAGACTTGGCTAAAACCAGTAGTGGAATCACCCCTTCAGCTGACACAATAGCTTCCCGGTTTGAGTCTAAATAAATGTGAGGCAATAACAACAACAAAAAAATACAGATTAAATGTCATGTCTAGTTTGGACAACAGAGTCATGTTGAGTTAGAATAGAATGTTGGGTTAGAATAGAATGTTGAGTTAGAATAGAATGTTGAGTTAGAATAGAATGTTGAGTTAGAATAGAATGTTGAGTTAGAATAGAATGTTGGGTTAGAATACATGGAACACGATGTCCCACATGTGTCATGCCTTTCACCTTACATTAACCAGCAAGAATGAAGCCGTGTACATCTTTCAGCAGGGATATCATGCATGTTGTGCTTAGCTTCTTATCTGAGAGTAAATCAGTTTGTGGGGAAAGCAAATGTAGAGAAACCTGATCCTATCGATTGCAAACAAGAAATTAATTGACAATAGCACCAGCACTTTGTTGCACTAATGTTGTAATGTGTATGTCGTCGTGTGTAGGTGTTGTTATGTCTCAGCCAGCGATATCTAGTCACTGGCTGGGGATCAACAAAGTGTGTTTGTCGTTGTGTGTATTGGTGTTGTAATGTCTCAGCCAGTGACATCTAATTTTCCTCTGGGGATCAATATAGATCAAATCAAACATAAACACTAGTCCACCAACCTGAGGAGGCCAGTGAGGCAATACATTGGCAGGAGTTACACTGGACAGTGGGGTCCCCAGACTGGAGCATCTCTAGCAGGGGCATCAGCATCCCTGTCTCAATCACCTGCTCCTTACTCACTAGAAGACAGTAGTACAGTGTTTAACCTTGAGACAGTGTGTGTGTATGTGTCTGTGTGTACATACCTTTGTTCTTCACTAGCAGATGAACCAGAGACAGAGTGGTGATCCTCTGAACCTCCATGTCATTAGAGAGCAGTAGGGCTGTGTATGGTTCCAGGAGAGCAACGGGTAGAGGATAATCCACTGCAACAAGACAGGAGGTGAGGAAATCATGTCACCAATCATGTTCCTGTATTTTCAACTACCTATAGAGAGTTATAGGCTGTACAGGATAGCTTTCTGCCTAGAGACCTATTTTCTGCCTCCACGTAACAGGGGGAATCCATTCTTATCTTCCTGCCCTCATGGAAAACATTTGGTCAGACATTTTCATAATACTGGTCACTTCTGTCACAAAGCATATCACTACAAAAGAATAGATAAACTGATCTGCCCTCCAGGACACCTACACCACCCGATGCTACAGGAAGGCCATAAAGATCATCAAGGACATCAACCACCCGAGCCACTGCCTGTTCACCCCGCTGCCATCCAGAAGGCGAGGTCAGTACAGGTGCATCAAAGCTGGGACCGAGAGACTGAAAAACAGCTTCTATCTCAAGGCCATCAGACTGTTAAACAGCCACCACTAACATTGAGTGGCTACTGCCAACACACTGTCAATGACACTGACTCTACTCCAGCCACTTTAATCATGGGAATCGATGGGAAATGATGTAAATATATCACTAGCCACTTTAAACAATGCTACCTTATATAATGTTACTTACCCTACATTGTTCATCTCATATGCATACGTTGATACTGTACTCTATATCATCGACTGCATCCTTATGTAATACATGTATCACTAGCCACTTTAACTATGCCACTTGGTTTACATACTTATCTCATATGTATATACTGTACTCGATATCATCTACTGTATCTTGCCTATGCTGCTCTGTACCATCACTCATTCATATATCCTTATGTACATATTCTTTATCCCCTTACACTGTGTATGACAGTAGTTTTTTTTTGGAATTGTTAGTTAGATTACTTGCTCGTTATTACTGCATTGTCGGAACTAGAAGCACAAGCATTTCGCTACACTCGCATTAACATCTGCTAACCATGTGTATGTGACAAATAAAATTTGATTTGATTTTTACTGCCACTACAAAACAGTATACTATTACAATGGGATAGAAATCTTTCTAATAACAATCTGTCTCAAATATTAAAATGACACTTAAACACAGTACACTGACTGAGGTGTGTTCAACTGACCTGTAATAAATTAATGCTGACTGGTGGAGGCTGCTAAGGGGAGGACAGCTCATAATAATGTCTGGAACGGAGCAAATGGAATGGCATCAAACACATGGAAATCACGTGTCTGATATATTTTATACCATTCCACCTATTCTGCTCCAGCCATTACCACGAGCCTTCCTCCCTAATTAAAGTGCCACCAACCTCCTGTGATGCTGACCCATGATTTCCAGATGCTCCTATGTATTTAATGCCTGGAGACAATACTGGGTTGATCAGTGTAAAACTTTGATTCGACTGGTGTGCGCGACTACACATCCATTTAGAATACCAATACCTGTGTCCAGGTGGTTCAGTAGTGTCCGAGCAGCCTGTCTCTCGTGCTGCTCTGAGATATAGGATGCAACAGTTGCTCTCTTCCTCCGCAGACAGCTACATCTTGACAGGTTCTTTATACACTCCTTTATCTTCTGTACAAGTTCAGACCGCAATCTCTTTACATAAGCAACGAAGTCCTTTAGCAGTTGTGCACACTTTTCACATATTCCGGTGGCCATCTCCAAAGCAAAGTGAAATCAACATTCATTCACTATAGTATAAAAATATATATTGTTAATATACGATGTATACAGGCTATATGTTACTTATTCGTTGAATTCCAGTAGCAGTGCTCAGGTGGTAGTTTCTTCACACGCCGTGTATTTGCGTGTCTCTGCTGGAACAAAGAAAGATATGCACCTGCCTACCAGTGCCAAGGCATTACCTGTAAAGTGAATGGAGAGTTTAAGACGCCACGTGACATTACTGTTCTCGCCCAGTGGACTGCACGTTCCTTTGTTTCATTCTGAGCATGTATATACAACGAAATATGATTCAACATTCCTTAAAACACCACATTATGAAAAGATAAATGCATATACGTTTTGCTATTAATTCATTGCTATTCAAAAGTAGAGTTATGCAGAGTATATTCAGAAATGGATAAAAATGGCTGGTGAAAACGTGTAATTTATTGTGAAATGTATGTATGTAAATGTTAAATTGTCTATTGTTTTTGTCTATATGTGTTTTTGTTTATTGCACAACAAAACTAAAAACATATGTGCAATGTCTTGGATACATTTTCAAATGTAATCTCCAGGGAAAAATTATATCTGAAAAAAAGTGACATTGTACACTTTTTTTTTTAAATGGTGAAATCAAATCAAAGACCATAAATGAAACGTCATCCACAAGATTTTTTTCGCAACGGTGTCGGGGGTCACAATCACTGTCATTTACTCACGTATGGTGGTCAATGGTATGTTTTACAGGTTGTCGATGTTAGTTTGCATGTCCATTCACTTAAATAAACAATATTGCAAGACACTGTTAAGCTTGGCATCATTGTGGTGACCCTTGTAGCTAGCCAGATTCATTTAGCTGATTAGAGCTAACGTTATCAGCTAGCTAACTTTAACTATACTGTAACGGTCAGCTAGCCAGCTAGCTACAGCTTTTTGCAAAGATGATAACTAGCTAGCTATCTATGTTTGTCTTTCATCAGTTGAGTAGGCCTACCCTATGTGGTCAAGATGGACTGGCTAGGCAGGTTGCAGGCTGGTCAAATACGAAGTTAGAAAACTTCCGTTGCTTGCAATCAGACCCATAACATTGTACCCCGTTAGCTAATGTATTACAGTAACTACCACATGAATGTATCTGATTAATCCGCTGCCTTGCATTTTTCAGGAGCAAAAACTCCCTTGGGCCCTTTGCAAGCAGAATGAGTGCCACTTCCGCATGCCAGCCGGAGAGAGTGAAGCCTTGATGAGGTTTTTAAGATATACACTGATCTGGCTACATTCAGAGAAGAAGAGTCCAGCTCAGCCAGAGCAGGAGAGTATTGTGGCAAGTTGGAACAGGTCAGATCAAGAAGGCTTGGGGGCTGAAATCACTTTAAGTTTGACAATGTTGTAGCCTACAATATTTGTTGTGCATGGTCCCTGTGAATTAACGTCCATGCACATAAATCCTGTTCTCACCTTTGCATCCCCACTCCTATCTTTCAGCTCCAGACTTTGAAACATAACCTTGACCTTGTGAAAGACACAGAGGACAATGAGACTATCCTCCAGAACACTTATGACCCTGACCAGGGCAGCCCTTGTTTCACCAAGAACAAGCTCAGGGAGAGGGAGGTAGCAGAGAAGGGAGCTGCCTCCAGCCTCAGTGCAGCAGGAGGACACTTCTAACATTTAGATCGACCAGACTGACAATACTGCAGGAAATGCCAAAACAGCCAAATCCAAGGCCTCCTTGGAGTCGGAAGGTCCTGGGAATATACATAGGAGAAAGAATAACAAAGGGAAGAGGAGAGGAGGAGGTGTCTGGGGCCCAGAGTGGGGCTGCGTTGGAACTCAAGGATGAGTTACTCCATGAGTACCGGTAGCAGATGGCACAGGAAGTGGAGAGGGCTACCGTGAAGAAGACTGTACACAAGAAGTCAACAACGGACAAGACCAACGCTGCCCCTCAGGAAGCAGTAACATTAAACAATGAAGGTGCAAAGAAGAAGAACAAGCTGAGGTCGTCATTGGATTCTGAGAGGGAGACGAGGTGTGTAGAAGTCTTGCAGGATGAACTTTCATAACTCCAGTGAGGTTTGCATGAACCTGTAAGGAAGCAGTAAGTCAGGTATTCTCAACCTTTTTGGGGACGGGGACAACTTTTGTGATAGCAAATTCAACAGGGACCTCCTCATAATCAGAACACAACTGGAGTGAGATAAAAATAGCATACAAGGAGTTGTACTATGACTTGGGCAGTGCATGGAACCAAGTCTCAGGCCCTGGGAAGGAAAATGTAGTGGTTTTCAAGCTAATTTCCTGTAATTCTACACATTTTGTCATGGGGCAGATAGATTTTTTTGTTGTTACAGCTTTAACGCTAATAACATGCAATTCTACAACTTTTTCTGTGAGGCAGAGAGAAAACGGCAATTTTAAAGCTTAATTTACAATCCATTTATAATAATTGGTACTGTGGATACCAATATCCCTGTGAGCATCCCAGGCCCATGTTGCCCAGGGTTAATAACATATTAATTGTAAATTAATAATAATAATAATACATTTTATTGTATCACACACTATAAACTTATTCCACAGATCCCTTGGCCAAAATGTGTTGAATCTGTTGTTATTAGTAATATTCATAAAAATGATATATGTTAAAAATAAAAACGTACCACTTTGAGAACTCCTGCTGTAAAAGACCTAGCATAGTCCCAGATATGTTTGTGCTATCTTAGCAAAACCTTATGATCAACCCTTACGGTCATATTTTTGGCACGACAATGTCCATAAGAGTTGACTATACAGCACAAACAGATCTGGGGCCAGGCTATAGGCCTAAATGACTGGCTATTGCATTTTGGGTTTTTAGTTAGCAAGAAAGGCATTTGTGCAAGTGACATTAAAACTTGAAAGTTGAAGCTAATACCATGAAAAATAAAGATGATAATCTATTCTGTTTCCCTCTACAGTATGGTAGAAGATCTGCAGAATCGCCAGTCCGAAGACATCACTGAGAGGATGAGGTCCAAGGAGAAGAGTCAAGAGAGCCACGACGAGGAGGATGCAGTAGAATCTTTCAAATCCAAAGGCAAAAAAAAAAAAGAGAATAAAACAAGGTGAGTGAAAAGAGAACATTCACTAGGTCATACAACCTGCATTATGAACCGTTAGGAATAATGTGGCTACGCTGTAAACATTCACTAGGTCATACAACCTGCATTATGAACCGTTAGGAATAATGTGGCTACGCTGTAAACATTCACTAGGTCATACAACCTGCATTATGAACCGTTAGGAATAATGTGGCTACGCTGTAAACATTCACTAGGTCATACAACCTGCATTATGAACCGTTAGGAATAATGTGGCTACGCTGTAAACATTCACTAGGTCATACAACCTGCATTATCTGTTTCTACACCACCGTTCCCTGCAGGTTGTGGGTACTAACTGAGTGTGGCGTATCGACAGCAAACTGCATCCACAGCTGTTCTGTCCTCCTCCCCGGAGCAAGAGACAAGACCATGGAGGTGGTAGACTGCTGGAGGAGATACAGATAACAGATACACATCCACCCTTTACATCACTGCAAAAGGCCTTAAACTACCTGATCATGTACATATCTGCTTTAACAAAACTACCATTACTATGTAGTAGTAGTAGTAGTAGTAGTAGAAGAAGAAATCCAATCTTTATCAATCGGCAGTTCCTTTTCTGTATGCCAAGGAGTGAGCTGTGGTTTGGTCCGAGTTGCAGAGTGAGTTCACCAGGAGAAACGACACACAACCTGTGCTCGTCCGCTGGAGGGGAATCTCTGTTGTAAGCATCATGTTCTATCTCTGTTTCCATGTTTTAGTATCTAACAGTATCCAACTGCTTCCCAACTCAAGTGTTGTCCAATTGTTCTTCTCAAGTCGTGATGGTACGTTGAGAAACACAACTTTGAGACAACATTGACACCATTTTCTGTGGTGGTTGTGTGTTTGCCAGAAAATGCCATTAAATTGTCTTCAGTTGTGTTATTTGATGAAGTTGTATATGTGTTGTAGGTGTGCCGGATCCCCAATAAGCCCATGCTGTCGTTCCGTGGTGGTCAGATGGGTTGTTTTACCGTGTGCTTCTCCCACAACGGCAGGAGGCTGGCTGCTGCATGTGCTGACAGACTTTAACCACTCATCAGATCTCTCTCTAACCCTCACCCTACTCTACTGCCTTCTGTATTTAGATAGACGTGCCAATCTACTTTACTTCTTGTTATTCTTGTGATCTAAAGCCGAATTGACCACCTGCAAAAACCTGCCCTCCTTACTTACTGCTGCGATATCCGTCAAGTGTTTTGCTGCAAAGTGCATTTTCCCATTGAAGGGCTGATGATGAGATTTCTGTGTATTAGCGGTATTATTGAATTAGCATCTAATCCTTTTTTTTTCATTTTTTTTTCAGTTTGAGATTCCTTCAGAAAATGTGTTGGCTGCCTTCAACAGCTTCCAGATCTCTGCTGGTCCAGAGACGACCAGAGTCTGCTGTCTACCTCCTGACGGCACCTCAAAAACACCCTGCCTGGGAAAGAGAGGTGTGGAACCTTGATTACGCTGATGCGTAGGATATTTACATTTTAGGGTATTTGTGTATGTGTTGTCACTATATAATGGTTTGATGTCATATCCACATACCTCCTCTAGGGGGTGTTTGTGCACTGCAAATAAAATAAAAGGTTTTTGTCACCTGCTTCGTAGACAACAGGTGTAGATTAGCAGTGAAATGCTTACTTACGGGTCCTTTTCCAACAACACAAAGATGTAAAATAAAAAAGGATGAGGAATAAATATCCAGTGAATAATGAATAAAAATAAAGCCCAAATAGGATACCATCCCTACCTTGTCGCAACACAACTGATTGGCTCAAACACATTAAGACATTCCACAAATGAGCTTTTAACAAGGCACACCTGTTAATTGAAATGCATTCCAGGTGACTACCTCATGAAGCTGGTTGAGAGAAAGCCAAGAGTGTGCAAAGCTGTCATCAAGGCAAAGAGTGGGAACTTTGAAGAATATAAAATATATTTTGATTTGTTTAACACTTTTTTGGTTACTACATGATTCCAACACTACCGTTCAAATTTTTTTAGATCACTTTGAAGAAAAAAAGCTAATTTAAAATAGCATCAAATTGATCAGAAATACAGACATTGTTAATGTTGTAAATTACTATTTGTAGCTGGAAACAAATGATCTTTTTTTTGTTTTAATTTGACCCCCTTTTCTCCACAATTTCGTGGTATCCAATTGTTAGTAGCTACTATCTTGTCTCATCGCTACAACTCCCTTACGGGCTTGGGAGAGACGAAGGTCGAAAGCGTCCTCTGAAACATAACCCAACCAAGCCGCAACCCGGAAGCCAGCCGCACCAATGTATCGGAGGAAACACTGTGCACCTGGCGACCTGGTTAGCGCGCACTGCACCCGGCCCGCCACAGGAGTCGCTATTGCGCGATGAGACAAGGATATCCCTACCGGCCAAACCCTCCCTAACCCGGACGATGCAAGGACAATTGTGCGTCGCCCCACAGACCTCCCGGTCGCGAACCCAGAGTCTCTGGTGACACAGCTAACACTGCGATGCAGTGCCTTAGACCACTGCGCCACCCGGGGAAACAGATAATTTCTTAATTAAATATCTACATAGGTGTACAGAGGCCCATTATCAGCAACCATCACTCCTGTGTTCCAATGGCACGTTGTGTTAGCTAATCCAAGTTTATCATTTTAAAAGGCCAATTGATCATTAGAAAACCCTTTTGAAATGATGTTAGCTGAAAAATGGTGTCCTGATTAAAGAAGCAATAAAACGGGCCTTCTTTAGACTAGTTGAGTATCTGGAGCGTCAGCATTTGTGGGTTCGATGACAGGCTCAAAATGGCCAGAAACCAAGCACTTTCTTCAGAAACTCGTCAGTCTATTCTTGTTCTGAGAACTGAACGCTATTCCATGCGAGAAATTGCCAAGAAACTGAAGATCTCGTATAGCGCTGTGTACTACTCCTTTCACAGAACAGCGCATACTGGCTCTAACCAGAATGGAAAGAGAAGTGGGAGGCCCCGGTGCACAACTGACCAAGAGGCCGTGTACATTAGGGATTTTGGAATGAGATGTTCGACGAGCAGGTGTCCACATACTCTTGGTCATATAGTGTATGTTGACACCACACTTCATGCATTTACACCAAACAGAATTTGTTCAGTGGTACATTTTGACGTTTTATGAAATATATTACAAGGAAATGGACAATAAATTATTCGTATTTTTATTCTCCCAGATGGACCTGAACTCGATCCTGCCTTCTCCGTCCCTCCTGCCACCACATTCCAAACTGCAGCTGGTTGGTTCCCTTGGAGCTCAGTTCATCCCCCAGTCAACCCTCACCTCCCAGAACCGTGAGTGGCTCCAGACAGGCCCTTTCTCTAAAATATCTGTCCACTCCTCACCTCCATTGCACTGATCCTTGATCTGAAAGTACTGAACAGGTGGAAGCCACCCGAAAGAGGAGCCTCCACAATATTGTTTTCAACTGTCAAGTGTTTCCATGTCAATGCAGATGAAGCGGAAGAGACACATTGTACTGCTACAGGTCTATTGAATCTAAGGAGCTCTGTGAACTACTCTGTTGTCAATAAGTTGTAACAATTGAGGTCAGTTTAACCAAATGAGCTTAAGACCCATTCTTGCAGAATGAGAGCTTTGGCCAGACATTCCAACAACAAGGGGAAGAATGAACAAAACGGAACATTTCCAGACTCACTAGACCTGTTAAGGACCTTACAGAGGAGCATGTACACTGTACATAAAGACCGAGATGGGCCTCTCCTTGTCTTCACCTGTGTCTGTAGGCGTAGGTGTTCATTTATGTATGCTTTGAGTTTTATCTTAGATTAAATATATTAGTATGGCATGACTTTTTTCACTTTTTCTTCTCTTGTTTGCAGCTAGTTTCACCCCAGTGGGCGAGCGTCTAGGAAGAGCTCCATCTCGCAGGCTACAGACCGTAAAGGCATTATTATAATGTTATATTTGGCAGCCATTCATGCTTTTCTCTTCAATTCCTTTCATGTGTATTTTATTGGGTAACTTCATTGTAGTCTTGTGGACTGAATATGTATTCATCTATTTGAAAGAGACAGTAATGCATGAAGATGAATATGTAATTGAAGTCTATAAAACGCTCCCTTTCTTCCTTCAGAAGTTATCTGATCATCTGTCTACAGCCAATAGAGTAGAAGCAGATTCTTTGGTACCAGTTCATCAAACGGTAAATTGATGTTTTTATTACAAGAACATACTGTGCCCAAAAATGAAACATGACAAATTTAACATAATCAGTTATTTTACCACCATGGTCAATAATTCTTAAATCCTTTTAAATTGTTCTCTCTCTGTCAGGTTTTCTCTTTGTATGACTACAGTGCCCACCGGTCAGATGAGTTAACTGTACCGTGTGGTGACGCCATCCGTGTGCTCTACGAAGACAACAGGGGGTTTGGACATCATGGATACCTCCCAGCTACCTATGTTGTGGAAGAACGTAAGTAGAGTGTTATATCTGTTCTACATTACAAAAGTATGTGCACTCAGCAGATACTTTTTATCTCACAGGGGATTACAACGAGGAGCTGTCTCGTGCCCTAGAGGCCCGGTCTGCCCTGTCTGAACGGACTGACCTATCAGTCCCTCTGTCTGAACGGACTGACCAATCAGATGAGAGGTTGACGCCTACCAAGGTAAGGAGACAGTGGGTTCTGTTTCAGTGATCGTTGTGTGATGTAGCTGGTCTCCTGGTTGTGATGTAGCAAGGTGATTATTTTTTACCCAGACATCCCCTCCCCCAATACAGTCCTCACCTCTCTGTGCTGTCTCGTTCCGCTCCATCAGGTAACAAAGCTTACATGAATTACTGGACTAATCATTTCCTTGTCCCCTCTCTTCTTATTTCCTGTCCCTGCACTCACAGGTGTCTGCTACCGTTGTCTCTGGAGAAGTCAAGTTAATTTCTGAGCTGGACACAGACCCTGAGCAGCCTGCTGCCACCAAGTAAGTCCTCTTCCTCACAGCAACAGCCCTCTTCCTCACAGCCACAGCCCTCTTCCTCACATCCCTCTCCCTCACAGCCACAGTCCTCTTCGTCACAGCCACAGCCCTCTCCCCCACAGACCTCTCCCTCACAGCCACAGTCCTCTTCCTCACAGCAACAGTCCTCATAGGTCACAGCAGTCCTACTGATATCCTGTTGTTTAAATGTATTGTGCACACATCTTCTAACCACATAGTGAGAAAATGGGGGGAAATGTACTTACTAGATACGTTATAGCTTAGTATGTTACAGTAGATACATAATAGCTTATATGTTGTTCTAGATAATTAAGATTAAACACATAGCGTAAATGGTTTTAGTAATTGTTCAATCACTTTCAACATTTTTGGCTGTTTTCTGTGTATCTAAAAGAGTGAAGAAGAAAACAAAGAAGTTAGTGAAGAAGTTCAAAGCTCCGTCATCCCCACCACCAGCCACATCCTCTGACCCTGATGTCCCAGAATCATCATCTACCAAGAGGAAAACCAAGGCTGCAGACAGCAAACCACTGACCCCCAGCCCCAGGAGAGGACAGTCCAATAGCGCCTTCGAGCCTGATACCTAGACCCATGGATCTATGGTTAAGAGTACACTAAGAGTAAAGAGTTTAAAGCTAAATTCCTCTTTGAACAGAAGATAAGTATGTTTATAAGGAAACTATCCTGTAAAGCTTAAACGTATTGCTTTTTTCACCAATATGTTTTAAATGTCTGTATACAGTGCCCTCGGAAAAGTATTCAGACCCCTTGACTTTTTGCACATTTTGTTACTTTACAGCCTTATTCTAAAATGTATTAAATCGTTTATTTCCCCTCATGAATCTACACGCGATACCCCATAATGACTAAGCAAAAACAGGTTTTTAAAAATGTTTGCTAATTTATAAAAAATAATCAACTGAAATATCACATTTACATAAGTATTCAGACCCTTTACTCAATACTTTGTTGAAGCACCTTTGGCAGTGATTACATCCTCCAGTCTTCTTGGGTGTGATGCTACAAGCTTGCCACACCTGTATTTGTGGAGTTTCTTTCATTCTTCTCTGCAGATCCTCTCAAACTCTGTCAGGTTGGATGGGGAGCGTTGCTGCACAGCTATTTTCAGGTCTCTCCAGAGATGTGATGTCTGAGCTCTGGCTGGACCACTCAAGGACATTCAGAGACTTGTCCCGGAGTCACTCCTGCATTGTCTTGGCTGTGTGCTTAGGGTTGTTGTCCTGTTGGAAGGTGAACCAGGACAAGTCTCTCTATGGCAAGACATTTTCAAGTCTTGCCATAGATTTTCAAGCCAATTTAAGACAAAACTGTAACTAGGTCACTCAGGAACATTCAATGTCGTCTTGGTAAGCAACTCCAGTGTATATTTGGCGCTGTGTTTTAGGTTATTGTCCTGCTGAAAGGTAAATTTGGCACCCGGTGCCTGTTGAAAAGCAGACTAGACCTGTTTTAAAGTCACCATTGGCCTCATGGTGAAATCCCTGAGCAGTTTCCTTCCTCTTTGTAGTGACTGGGTGTATTGATTTAATTTGTTTACATTTTATTTAACTAGGCAAGTTAGTTAATTAAGAACAAATTCTTATTTACAATGACAGCCTAGGAACAGTGGGTTAACTGCCTTGTTCAATGGCAGAACGACAGTTTTACGTTGTCAGCTCAGGGATTCAAACGAGCAACGTTTCAGTTACTGGCCCAACGCTCTAACCACTAGGCTACCTGCCACCCCCCACTTTGGATACACGATCAAAAGTGTAATTAATAACTTCACCATGCTCAAAGGAATATATTTTTACCCATCTACCAATAAGTGCCAAAACTTCCCAAAATAATGCTTGTTTTATCCCATTGTTTGTAAACAATGCAATTGTAAACAAACATTGTATATGGATGATCAGTCCTTGCATCCATAGATCTGTATGAATTTGAGTGTTTTCATTTATCCAGGCCCATCCATCAGCATTTTACCAAAACAGAGGTGGGGTGCCGCATTGTTTTTGTTTCAATAAAGGACTTTGTTACAGAGCTTAAGGATCCACCCCTTTTCAATTTTCACCTAAAATGACAAATCTAAACTGCCTTTAATGACAAATCTAACTGCCTTTAACTTAGGTCCTGAAGCAAGGATATGCATATTCTTGGTACCATTTGAAAGGAATGTAGGAGAATATAACACAATATATCTGGTAAAAGATAGTAGAAAGAAAAAAAAACAACCATTCTTTTGTATTTTTTTTGTGCCATCTTTGAAATGCAAGAGAAAGGCTATCATGTATTATTCCAGCCCAGCTGCACTTTTGATGTTGGCCACTAGATGGCAGCAGTGTATGTGCAACGTTTTAGACTGATCCAATGAACCATTGCATTTATGTTCAAAATTTTGTATGAAGCCTGCCCAAATGTGCCTAATTTGTTTATTAATAAATGTATGTTCAAAACTGTGCACTCTCCTCAAACAATAGCATGGTATTATCCCACTGTAATAGTTACTGTAAATTGGACAATGCAGTTAGATTAACAATAATTCAAGATTTCTGCCAATATAAGATATGTCTATGTCCTGGAAAATGTTCTTGTTACTTACAACCTCATGCTAATCGCATTAGCCTCTATTCAACCGTCCCGTGGATGGGAAACCGATCCTGAAGAAGATTTATAATAGCTTAAAGCCTAAACGGTTCAAATACTAGAGCCAAATTGAACATGTCACATTAGCTTCAGAAAACCGCCAGAAACTGCTCCATTGGTGCCTCTATTGTAGCTTGTGTTTACCACAGAGAGTTTGATTCTATCTGTTCTCCTCTACCTTTCCTGCCTGGAAAAGTACCAGCATTTGTTTTGAATCTGAATTTAAAGCACTGAATTTGAAAACAGAATCTGAATGCACCTGAGAAGTTAAATATATGAAACTTTGGTAAACTTGAAATTATGAGGGGCCTCCCGTGCTAGAGGCATCACTACACACCCGGGTTCGATCCCAGGCTGTCGCAGCCGGCTGCTACCGGAAGACCCATGAAGCGGCGCACAATTGGCCCGGCCCCGTCTGGGTTAAGGGAGGGTTTGGCCGGGGGGTTTTGCCAGGCTCATTGAGCTCTAGCGACTCCTAGTTGGATGGTGTTTTATTGGTGCAGCTGGGTTCCGGGTTAAGCAAGCCGGTGTTAAGAAGTGCGGATATCCTTGTCCCATTGCACTCTAGTGACTTATTGTGGCTGACCGGGCGCATGCACGCTGACTTCGGTCGCCAGTTGTCTTCCGGGTTAAGCGAGCAGTGTATCAAGAATCAGTGCGGCTTGGAAGGGTCATGTTTCGGAGGACGCATGGCTCTCAACCTTCGCCTCTCCTGAGTCCGTTCAGGGAGTTGCAGCGAAGTGACAAGACTAACTACCAATTGGATATCACGAAAAAGGGGTAACAAGTACAACAAAAAAACATCAAATTATGGTTTGTAAACTTAATACACAGACAATGACTGCAATTGAAACTGAATATATAAATGCCATTTTAAAACTGAATGCAATATTCATTCAATTTCAAATAATTAAATATAAATTCAATTTGGCAGATTCCGACCTGAATTAAGTAAGTAAGGGAACATTATTCCCTTCTTATGCATCTCTCCCTATGCATATTCTGACCTTGAATTTAATCATGAGAATAGCATGTTATTCACCCTCTATTTGTTCAGGTGGAGATCTAAGAAATCAAATCAAATTTTATTTGTCACATACACATGGTTAGCAGATGTTAATGCGAGTGTAGCGAAATGCTTGTGCTTCTAGTTCCGACAATGCAGTAATAACCAACAAGTAATCTAACTAACAATTCCAAAACTACTGTCTTATACACAGTGTAAGGGGATAAAGAATATGTACATAAGGATATATGAATGAGTGATGGTACAGAGCAGCATAGGCAAGATACAGTAGATGGTATCGAGTACAGTATATACATATGAGATGAGTATGTAAACAAAGTGGCATAGTTAAAGTGGCTAGTGATACATGTATTACATAAGGATGCAGTCGATGATATAGAGTACAGTATATACGTATGCATATGAGATTAATAATGTAGGGTAAGTAACATTATATAAGGTAGCATTGTTTAAAGTGGCTAGTGATATATTTACATCATTTCCCATCAATTCCCATTATTAAAGTGGCTGGAGTTGAGTCAGTGTCAGTGTCAGTGTGTTGGCAGCAGCCAATCAATGTTAGTGGTGGCTGTTTAACAGTCTGATGGCCTTGAGATAGAAGCTGTTTTTCAGTCTCTCGGTCCCAGCTTTGATGCACCTGTACTGACCTCGCCTTCTGGATGATAGCGGGGTGAACAGGCAGTGGCTCGGGTGGTTGATGTCCTTGATGATCTTTATGGCCTTCCTGTAACATCGGGTGGTGTAGGTGTCCTGGAGGGCAGGTAGTTTGCCCCTGGTGATACGTTGAAATGAAGGAGTGGCGGAGGTGTGTCTACAGATAAACCCTATTCTGACTTTCACTTAATTCCCTCATAATTCCACCACCTTAATGCACAAGGAAACCATGAATAAGGTCAAGTGAACCTGGAAAGTGGAAAAATTATCTTAGCAGCATTTTCCATGTGCCGTCTGGGCCGGCAGCCTTGCGAGGGTTAACACGCTTAAATGTCGTACTCACGTTGGGTCCTCCGTGGCCGACCTGAGTAAGATATGTAAGAGTGTTAACCCTCGCGAGGCCGCCGGCCCAGATGGTATCCATAGCCGTGTCCTCAGAGCATGTGCAGACCAGCTGGCTGGAGTGATTACTGACATATTCAATCTAATAATTATAATTTAACTAGGCAAGTCATCGAAGAACAAATTCTAATTTACAAAGACGTCCTACACCGGCCAAACCCGGATGACGCTGGGCCAATTGTACACCGCCCTGTGGGACGCCCAATCACAGCTGGTTGCGATACAGCCTGGAATCGAACCAGGGTGTCTGTAGTGACGCCTCTAGCACTGCGCTGCAATGCCTTAGACTGTTGTGCCACTCAGGTGCCTACACTAGGACACCTACAGCACCCGATGTCACAGGAAGGCCAAAAATATCATTAAGGACAACAACCACCTTCGCCATTGCCTGTTCACCCCGCTATAATCCAGAAGGCGAGGTCAGTGCAGGTGAATCAAAGCTGGGACAGAGAGACTATCAGACTGTTAAATAGCCATCGCTAGGCGGCTTCCATCCGGTTACGTAACACTGCACCTGGCACCATCCCTACGGTGAAGCATGGTGGTGGCAGCATCATGCTGTGGGGATGTTATTCAGCAGCAGGGACTGTTAGGCTAGTCAGGATTGAGGGAAAGATTAATGGAGCAAAGAGATCCTTGATGAAAACCTGCTCCAGGCCCCTCAGGAGCTCAGACTGGGGTGAAGGTTCACCTTTCCAACAGGACAATGACCCTAAGCACACAGCCAAAGCAATGCAGGAGTGGCTTCGGGACAAGTCTCTGAATGTCCTTGAGTGGCCCAGCCAGAGTCCGGACATGAACCAGATCGAACAACTCGGGAGAGACCTGAAAACAGCTGTGCAGCGATGCTCCCCATCCAACCCGACAGAGCTTGACAGGATCTGCAGAGAAGAATGGGAGAAATTCCCCAAATACAGGTGTTGTTCCAAGCTTGTAGCCTCATACCAAAGAAGACTCTAGGGTGTAATCGTTGCCAAAGGTTCTTCAACAAAGTGCTGAGTAAAGCTTCTGAATACTGATGTAAATGTTATTTCAGTTTTGTATTTTTAATACATTTGCAAAAATGTAGAAAATTCTGTTTCATTATGGGGTATTGATGAGGGGAAAAACAACAATTGAATCAATTTTAGAGTAAAGCTGTAACATAAAATGTGGAAGGGGTCTGAATGCACTATAGATGGCATTATTTCATTGATCCATGTACTCTATAGTCTGTCCACAATTCTAATTCAAAAGGTACACCATATTTAAATGGAAGGCTTAATATAAATGTACTGAAAACCCTTTTGAATGTAAATTCCACCAAAAATCTGTTGGCCAGCAAGTGGGAAGTTTTTCAGCAGTTGATTTACATTTATTCAGCACACTCAAGGGAACCACTCATGTAAAGCCTTTTACCATCTTCATGAAGTAAGCCTGAATATCAACTACTGTGAAGTGGATTTGAAGGGCGTAATATCTGAAATCGGGACCTTTATGAATGATTACATTTGTGCATTACAAATAAAAAAAATATTGAATTCAAAATGATCAAATACAAAATTATAGAATACAAAATTATCAAATACAATTTGTTGGCACTGAAATCACTCCATACATGGAGTTCTGACCCCACTGTTCAGACATCATCCATGTCGTAGAGATTGGAGAATGAGGCATTTACATAGTACTGCATTTCAATAGCGGTACATATTTACATAACAGATACTGTGTGTATACACCCTTTGAGTTGTCAAGTAAAAATTATTTTGTGAAACATTCTCTTCCGAAAGCAATGGTGTTTGGAAATAGTTGGCATGTAACTACAACTGAGAAGTAACTCAGACTGTAAAAGTACTAGGCTTACATTAGTTACATATATTCAAATATTAGTGTCCTTGAATGAACTGCATTTTATATCACTTAATAAATGGACATAAAATACTTGCTTGATTGGTCCATTTGAAAATCTTTAATTTTTTTTATTGCCGTCACTGATATGGTAATTGGTCAATCTACATAGCCATAAAGGAGGTTAACTATTCAGGCATAACCCATGTCAGGTGCTGTGAAGATTGGAGAATGAGGGGCATTTACATAGTACTGGATTTCAATGGGTGCATAATTAACATGGCCAACTGATATGTATAAATGCCATTTGATTATCGTCAAGTAAACATTATTTTGTGAAACATTCCTGTTCCGAAGTACATGGTGTTTTAAAATGGCTTTTTAACAAACTAACTCAAATAGTTCCAAAGCTTGACCACAGCTAGTTGAGGTGCTTGACAGTTCAAGTAATTATATACACAGGTCTTATATGGTATTGAAATAATGCAAACTGAACTGCTTCTGTTATGATTGCTAATGCTATGACAACAAATGATAACTTGTGTGGCATCATCCTCTTAGTTGTATATTTTAATACAAGTTACATTCCACATTTAGCACCGATGTACATATACAGGTGTAGGATCTTAATCTGACCAGTTTCTCATAGCAGAAAATAGAAATTGTTCCTGGTAGATGATCGTTGTTCAGGTCAGAAGATGGGTAGCTTCATCGGAAGGTCTTTTCGTCTGGATTTGAGGAGACCTTCAGATCCCAACAAATAAAAGCAAATTCAGGCACAAATACCAATTTCTCCAAACCTGTTACTCTTTTCAAATGGCTCTCTCAACATAAAATGTTTTACTTGTTTATGTAAAAAAAACTAAATCTATTATGGAATCATTACCTTTCTTGTCGTGTTCTTTGACAGAGAAAATATACACCAAGAAAAAAAGCCTGAGAAGAAGAGGAAACAGTCATATTCAGACAGCACATTAAAAAATGTAATTCATTATTTTTTTATCCATGTGACCGCAATCTTACTGACTAGCAGAAATAATGTGTTGATGTCCACGTGAGCAATTTAGCAAAGACATTTGAGTTCCCCATTTCTAGGGGTCAGGAGACCGCAGTCAGGAGTGTCGAGGCAGGACTGACAGTATTGAAGTGTGCCCAATGGGATTCATAAATGTCCAATCTGCCCTTCTGAACTGCCTCACCTATTCATCTGAAGCTGTGGGAGACCATGGTCCAAGAACTGCCAGAACCAAATGTCTGCTTTATCTGTTTTTTTTAAAGTGTCTGAGATTCTTGTTGTAATGAAAAGCACTATATAAAATACATTTATTATTATAATACATACGGCTAGAAAGGCCAGGCCTCCTTGAACAGAAGCAGCCCACTCAAAGCTCAGCTGTTGAGTGATGAAGCCACCGAGCGTTGGACCACAAAACATCCTGAACAAATAAAACACACCTTTGTTAAGAATTCATATCTCCGAACTGCAACTCTCAACTTGTGCCTCAGAGACTTAATATAACAAAGACTGCAAGTACACACCCAAAGGACCACACTGCTCCAAACAATCCAGACACCAGTCCCAGAGTGCTCAGCCCCTCCTCAAATCCATTTTCACTGCCATTGGAAAATTAGCAATATTATTTTGGATTCTGTACCTCGTGCATGATGATGGTGATGATGATGATGGTGTTTTTCTAAGTGAAAATGGACATTGTAAATAGAGTATATTTGTATATGTGCGCAAGTGCCATGGTGTATGTAAATGGTCAACTCACTATGCACAGTCGAGTATTTCAGGGAACGTAGGGATGGCAGTCATGCTAAGAGAGAATCCTATGATACCAAGCATGAAAACCACCAGCCACAGCTGACTAGAGACAAAAAAAAGTATAATTCTTGTATCATAAGGGCTTCTTGTTAGTAGTAATAGTAGTAAACAAGTAGTACATTTCACACTGATAATAACAGATGCTGACCTCTTTATCTGCAGAATGGGGACAGGACCTAAGAACCAGAAGCCAGTTGCTGTAAACAAGCCTCCTAGCACCATGAACCACGGCCTCGTGGACTGCAAACACAGCCAGAAGTTAAAATCACAGTATTGTATATGTATAATAGAGAAGTTGTGACTACAATACACCACTGGTATTGGTTGGTGTTGAATATAGTATATTATACAACGGGTGAGTCTAATCCTGAATGGTGATTGGTTAAAACCACAGTCCAGCCAGTGTCTATTCCACAAGTTACCACCGGCTAAATCTATTATGTTAAAATGCCTATTTACTCTGTTCCATCTGCCTGTGCAATCCACTGTCTCATCAGCCCAGCCAGGCAATTTATAAACTTGATCTCAACTATAAAAAGCATCTAGACATTATCTCACATTTCTTTTAGACTAACTTTTAGATTAACAGGAGATTTGTATAAACCTTGCGGTCTGTCTCTCCAACATTGTTTCAATATTCAAATTTGATCTCCAGCTGTCCCATAGTAATGAACGTGTCGGGACGAGACAGACAGGCAGGCAGGGTTTCTCAGCCAGTCTAAATGAATCAGCTGGCCTAATATTTTTGGATATAAATAAAGAAATGTCAATTGAAAAAAAGGTTAAACCAAACGAAGTGCAGCTAGTTTGCAGTCTTTCTAGCTTCAGTTTGAAGTGTTTGTGTTAGCTGTGTTGTTGGCTAGCTCCTCTGAACAACAGTGTCCTGACGATAGAGCACATTTTCTATGCCAGGCGAAATCGCACATCATTAGGTCATTATTATGGATGTATCCAAATAAATGTCACTAGAAAACCGCTTAAATGCAAATGCAGCTACTTTGCTGTTATTCTGGCTACACTTTTTGACGTGACTGTAAGTTAGCCGTAGTTGGCTAGCTAGCAAGCAAGGGATAAGAATGTTGCCAGCCAGTATGGCAATGGAACATTTAGAATGAACGTTCTGTCCATAGATACAGAACAAAAAGACTAAACGACTGGGTCGGGTCTCTGGCAACCGAACCGATAGAACGAATGACCAGCCAGCTTGGGTAGCAACCCTAGATTTGTGTCGGGACTATGGAAGGATGAAATAGTATGAATAAATTCATCAAAATAACATTTAATGAAAATATGTCAATCATTATTTGAATATGCTGGTAACCAGTTGAATAAAAGTGATAATGCCAAGTCGGTGTTGAGGATTTGTTGGCACGGTTTCCCGGTACTGGACTTCTCAGGCCAAACAACACCTGTGCCAATATATCCTCCAAGCACCGACTTCTCGGGCCAAACAACACCTGTGCCAATATATCCTCCAAGCACCGACTTCTCTGGCCAAACAACACCTGTGCCAATATATCCTCTAAACACCAGCTTCTCTGGCCAAACAACACCTGTGCCAATATATCCTCTAAACACCAGCTTCTCGGGCATGATCACTTAAGTGTAGTCTAGTATTGGGGTTTATAGTCAAGTAGTGTATATTCTTGTGTAGTATTGGATTGTAGTATTGTAGAGCGTTTCATATTATAGTATTGTATAGTGCATAGTCTGTTGTATAGTGTGTTGTGTAGTGGTGTATAGTATAGCACAGTCTTGCTGTACTGTAGTGTTTTATAGTGTTGCGTAGTGTAGCATAGTATTGTATATTACCACTGATTATTATTATTATTTGACCCTGCTGGGCATTTATGAACATTTGAACATCTTGGCCATGTTCTGTTATAATCTCCACCCGGCACAGCCAGAAGAGGACTGGCCACCCCTCATAGCCTGGTTCCTCTCTAGGTTTCTTCCTAGGTTCTGGCCTTTCTAGGGAATTTTTCCTAGCCACCGTGCTTCTACACCTGCATTGCTTGCTGTTTGGGGTTTTAGGCTGGGTTTCTGTATAGCACTTTGAGATATCAGCTGATGTAAGAAGGGCTATATAAATAAATTTGATTTTGATTTGATTTGAAACTGACTAATTAGCCAGGGGAGTTCATCTCACTGAAACTGACCAATTAGCCAGGAGAGTTCATCTCACTGAAACTGACCAATTAGCCAGGAGAGTTCATCTCACTGAAACTGACCAATTAGCCAGGGGAGTTCATCTCACTGAAACTAACCAATTAGCCAGAGGAGGGGCCTCCCGGGTGGCGCAGTAGTCTAAGGCTGTGCCACCAGAGATTCTGGGTTCGAGCCCAGGCTCTGTCGCAGCCGGCCGCGATTTGTATAGTAGAATGTTGAAAAGTGTAAATCAAATCAAATTTTATTTGTCACATGTGCTGAAAACAGGAATGCTTACTTACAAGCCATTAACCAACAATTTAGTGTATTTTTAGTATATTATAGTGTTGTATGGTGTAGTGTTGGGTTAACTGTACTCACAGGAAACCTGTCACTGACGATACCAAGCAGAGGTGAGGCTAGACAGTAAGGCAACGACAGACCAAGCAAGAGAAGACCCACATAGCCTGGAGACAGGTTAAACTGAATGGAGAATCAAAAACATTAAGTTACTGAGGTCCATCCTACTGGACATAATCGTATTTTCAAACGTGACAAATACATTCTCAAATATGAGGTTTTCAAGTGTACCAGGGTTGGGGTAAATTCTATTTCAGTTCAGTCAATTTAGGAAGTAAACAAATGGAATTCAGCTCAACCCTTGCGTATTGCTTTGCTTTACCGTATCAATGGCATATATGGACAAGGCCGCATCTAGAAAGCCGAGTCCAGAACTCAGGGTGAATATGGCAAAGCATATGAGGACTATCTTCAGACGCGTGAACAGCCTGAAGAAGGAGTCCTTGCTAGGATCAGCATCTGAACAGAGAAACAAGCAGAATAATATAATAACAAGAAATATCACAGGAATCATTTGATAATGACAAAGAGAAAACATTTGGTCTCAACACGCATCTTTTAGACTCAGATATCTTAAACATTTAGGTAAAACTTTACACAAGACTTTTCTTTAAAAGTGGGGGACATAGCTGTCTATAATGTATTTCTAAATACCTAACTATTAGTTAAAAGTTCATAAACCGTTACCAAAGCTTGGTAAGATGTACATGTTGAAGGGGACCATGAGAAATAGGAAGCATCCCAGAGCCATGAAAGGAACTTCGTATCCAAAAGACTGATACAGCCATCCACCTATTGGTGGTCCCAGTATAAGACCCAGCCCTGTAAAGATCTCCAGACTACCCTAAGAAGACAAACACAACACAATATTCAACTAAGTAAATGTGCACATTCAGTTTTACCTTGTACCCACAGGCTTATATTTACAAAGTAGAAGGATCTGCCTTAATTGTGTTTGTTTGGGTTACAGTTCCAAATAGAATAGAATCATCATATTATTATGACCAAATAGAGGAACTAATTACAATGCTAAGGATGCTTTCAGACAGACGAATGGTGCCAAACTCTTGGGATAGAAAACATTTTAACCTCAACCATAATGCCTTCTTGTTTGAACATGATGTTTAATTCCACCATATAACATACAGACTCTTAAACAAGGGTTGGCTGACTAAACTCACCAGAACAGTTGCTATACTGTTTGGGAAAACTTTTGTTGAAACTGCGAAAGAAGAGGTCATTGCAGCACTGAAGCCAACAGCGTCAACAGACCTTATAATAAAGCACAGGATAATAAAAGTAGCTCCGTCAGGAACTTTGTCGAGTAAGCTGTAAAACAAGAACAGGAAAATAATTAGATGAAAATATGTATTGGTCCATGTTGAGTAAAAATTGTAGGAGGGCACTTAATAAAAAATATTTTAAAAAGTGTTCTCATGAGCACTTTGCCTGGAATCTGTTGATGGATAACTAACGTATTTGTTTAAGTAGTCATCTGCCATTAAATCACAATGGACAGTATGAGATGCTTGCAGAACACTATCAAATCTCACTCACCCAAAGAGAATGGTGCACACTGATGACACAAATAAGCCTGAAATTAGCATGAACTTTGCCCCGATCTGAACAATCTGAAAGGAGAGATAAGCACATGTTGTGTGGGTGAAAAGTCATATTGCAAGCAGAGTAGTCTGATTGACTAAATGTAGTATGCACCCAAATGCCACCTTGTTCCCTATGAAGTGCATTACTTTTGACCAGAGCCCTATGGTACCTAATCAGAAGTACACAGGGAACAGGGTGAAAGTATTCACACCCCTTGACTTATTCCACATTTTGTGTTACAGCCAGAATTTAAAATGGATTAAAATTGAGAATGTGTCTCTCTGGCCTAAACACAATAGCCCATAACATCAAAGTGGAAATTGACCAATTATTTTAAAATGAAAAGCTGAAATGTCTTGAGTAAATAAGTATTCAACCCCTTTGTTATGGCAAACCTAAATAAGTTCAGCAGAAAGAAATGTGTGCAATAAGTGTTTAACATGAAGTCCCGCAGTCGAGCAGGGAATACAAACACAGATTCAACCACAAAGACCAGGGAGGTTTTCTAATGCCTAGCAAAGATAGCTGTACAAAGCCTGTACAAAAACAAAAATATTCCCAAACATGCAACCTGATAGCAATAAAGGCACTAAAGTAAAACTGCAAAAATCCTTTGTGTCCTGAATAAAGTCTTATGTTTAGGGCAAATCTTTTTTTTTTTAAATAGTAATATTTTTTAAATTGTGATTTATCAGGGGTGCTGGGAGGAAAATTCTTCTTTCAGCTGGACAATAACCTAAAACCCAAAACCATATATACACTGGAGTTACTTACCAAGATCACATTGAATGTTCCTGTGTGGCCTAGTTACAGTTTTGACTTAAATCAACTTGAAAATATATGGTAAGACTTGAAAATGGCTGTTTAACAATTATCAACAACCAACTTGACAGAGCTTGAAGAATTAATAAAATGAACAATTTGCAAATATTGTACAATCCAGGTCCACAAAGCTCTTATTAGAGACTTACTCAGAAGGCCTCACAGCTGTAATCACTGCTAAAGGTGACTAACATGTATTGACACAGGGGTGTGAATACTTATTTAAATTAGATATATGCTAACATTTCTAAAACACATTTTCACATTGTCATTATGGGTATTGTGTGTAGATGAGTGAGAGTAAAACATATTTAATCTATTTTGAATTCAGGCTGTAACAACGTGGAAGTCAGGAGGTATGAATACTTTCTGAAGGCCCTGTAGCCTAGTTATTCCAAATACTTACATATTTACCCAGTACTAAGGAGCCCATCAGATTACACAGAGCATAGCAGCCAAATATAAGGCCAATGACAGTCTGACTGGCACCTTTTTGCACAGCCTGTATAGAGACAATATACATACAGTAAAGCTCCTGTATCTATCAATAAATTACAATATCAAACATACAGATACTGCAAAACACCAAAAAAGCTTTGGTGAAATTATGTTATGATTGATTGTGTACAAGATGTTGTTTTCCTTTTGGAAAGAGAAAGCATGTGCTTCACAAAATACTTTGGAAAACAGTCACAACAGTTGACTTTATAACACAGTCTTGACTCAGTGTTTGTTTAGGTCAGCAACATTCACGCATCTACAGGTTGAGTTTCCCAAAAGCATAAAGATCATCTTTAGCAATTAGATCAACCATCATCCTAAAAGTGCAAATCCACCAATTGTCAACCTCATATTCATTACCTCCAGTCTACATATGTGAAAACAGCACATTTCTATGATCTGTGGTCAAAAAGATAAAGGTCCTAAAAAAAAAACTTCTGTGACATCACAGGGCAGGATACATGTTTGTTTTTTTAAACAGTACAAAAATAAAAATAAAAGATTTTCAAAATCTGCAATGAGCTTCTAGCCAGACGGTGGGTATTAAGATACTCTTTGAAGAGGTAAGATTTCAGATGTTTTCGGAAAAGATGAGCAGGGACTCTTGCTGGCCTAGCATCAGGGGGAAGCTCATTCCACCATTGGGGTGCCAGGACAGAAAAGAGTTTTGACTGGGCTGAGTGGGAGTTGACCTTCCGTAGGGTTGGGAGTACCAAGAGACCAGAGGTGACAGAACAGAGAGCTCAGGTTGGAGTGTAGGCTTTGAGCATAGCCTGAAGGTAGTTCCTCTTGCTACTCCATAGGCAAACACCATAGTCTTGTAGTGGCTACGAACTTCGACTGGAAGCCAGTGGAGTGTGCGGAGGAGTGGGATGACTTAGGAAGGTTGAACACCAAGCGGGCTGCAGCATTCAGGATAAATTGCAGGGGTTTGATGTCACAAGCAGGGAGCCCAGCCAGCAGAGAGCTACAGTAGTCCAGACAGGAGAAGTACCTGGATTAGGACCTGTGCCACTTTATGTTATACTCTGATGTTGTAGAGCAGGGCTTTCCAAACCTGTTCCTGGAGAGCTACCATAGGTTCACTCCAACCCTAATCTAGCACACCTGATTCTAATAATTAGCCGAATCAGGTTAGTTACAACTGGAGTTGGAGCAAAAACCTACAGGAGGGTTAGCTCTCCAGGAACAGGGTTGGAGAGCATGAACCTGCAGGAGCGAGTTTCTGCTTTGATGTTTGCATGAGTTGATGTGTGACTGAGTTTCTGTTGTATGCTCTGGGGGTTCTCTCGTGTCCAACACATTATACAAATACAACCACTTGTCAGTCATGACATCTAGTCTGAACTGGTATCTTACATCCTACCAATACAATTAAGTGTACTTTACTATGGTACTGCTAAACATTGAGTAATTTTTCAATTCTAGAATCTGAATAAATAAATCATGATTCTACATCATTTCGCTTTAACTCTCAGTTTAGTATATTGTTACATTCCCCAGCAAGAAAACCATAACTGTCACTCAAACAGAAGGGGGAACTAACAAAGAGTTGCTGACAACCAAAACAAAACCATTAGAGGTTTTAGGAGGGATTGTGAAAGACACTCATGGGGGTGTCCACTGCAAGTTGACTAGGAACAACAACTGGAACCTAAAAGACACCCACTATTAACACCTACTAAATTTGCTCAAGAAGAGGCAAACAAAAGAAAAACCCCACACCAAATGTGAAGATAGGAAGCAAACCAAACCAAAAAAGTGTCACAAAATGAAATCAAATAGGGAGCGCCAACTAAAAGGTATTGACCCTCCACATCTCTCAAGACAACTGATGATCGTGGACTTCAGGAAACAGCAGAGGGAGCACCCCCCTATCCACATCAACAGGACAGTAGTGGAGAAGGTGGAAAGTTGTAAGTTCCCTCGGCGTACATGTCACTGACTAACTGAAATGGTCCACCCACACAGACAGTGTGAAGGCGGTGCAATAGCACCTCTCCAACCTCAGGAGGCTGAAGAAATGTGGCTTGTCACCTAAAACCCTCACAAACTTTTACAGATGCACAATTGAGAGCATCCTGTTGGGCTGTATCACCGCCTGGTATGGCAACTGTACCACCCACAACCCCAGTGCTCTCCAGACGGTCGTGCAGTCTGCCCAATGCATCACAGGGGGCAAACTACCTGCGCTCCAAGACACCTACAGCACCCGATGTCACAGGAAGGCCAAAAAGGTGGAACTGAGAGATAGAAGCGGTTTTCAATCTCAAGGCCATCAGACTGTTAAACAGCTATCACTAGTACAGAGAGCCTACTACCTACATATAGACTTGAAATCATTGGCTACTTAATTGAAAAAAAAATATTTAACCTTTATTTAACTAGGCAAGTCAGTTAAGAAAAAAAATCTTATTTAAATGACAGCCTAGGACCACTGGGTTAACTGCCTTCTTCAGGGGCAGAACAACAGATTTTTACCTTGTCAGCTCGGGGATTCGATCTAGCAACCTTTATGGTTACTGGGCCAACGCTCTAACCACTAGGCTACCTGCCTCCATTAATAAATGTAACACTAGTCAATTTATTAATGCCACTTTAATAATTTTTCCATATCTTAGATTACTGATCTCATATGTGTATACTGTATTCTACACTATCTATTGCATCTTGCCTATGCTGCTCTGACATTGCTCATCCAATGAACAATTCCATTTGTTGTGGAATTGTTAGATATTGCTGCACTGTCGGGACTAGAAGCACAAGCATTTCACTACACTCGCTATAACATCTGCTAACCATGTGTTTGTGACCAATAAGATTTGATTTGACAACTGGTGCACTGGGCCAGCCACTGGTAAAAAGCACCGAGGCCAGCACAGGTGAAACAACTCCCACTAACGAGATGTCAACCAGCACAGGTGTAACACACACTGACTAACGAGGTGACACCAATCGGTCATCCTCTTTCCATCTCGCATAGTAGGTGGCTGATGCACAATAAATTGTGTGATCGCCGATATACCATGGAAGAAGACACCAATCGGTGCGCCCTACGAGCTAACGAGCTATACGCGCAAAAGTCCAAACTCAAAACTTAAATCGGGAAAAACAAAACCTGTAACAATATTTCATAAGCAATGAGGAAGTAAAATTGTTGGTAGGCTATTGCACAATACCTCTTTGGGGAAGAATGGTCCCAGTATAGAGTAACAAATCATTGAGCTGAAGTTGACAGATGCGATTGACGTCAATGTGAGGATCTGATATCTTGTCATCCTTTGATTAGGACTACTTGTTGATTCTTCTAATGTGCTGCCATCTACAGAAATAAACTCAAACAGTAAATACCATTTGGGCATTAAAAAACAAGGAATCGTTTCATTAGAACATGACATACTTGCTGTCAGAGTAAGACTGTAACAACGTTTCTAGGCAACCAACAAGTGCATTCCTTAACTGTAGCTAACTTCTAATATCTGTAGTGGTAGGACTATCATTCGTTGAACTCGCCTACAAACTCTGAAGACATTTTAAAATAGACACTTGAGATGAACTGAGAAACAATGTTTTAATAGATTACATTAGAAAAACGGCAATTTCATTTAATTTCACCAACCTGTTTGTTGAACTTCATCAGAATCCATATTGTCATTCATAGATTATCCTACTAATCCGGATTGCTATTCAATCTGAAATGCCTGGTACATGAATAATGTTAGATACTGCTTCATAAAGTTAGGGAAACCAAAGGTGTCACAATCTGGCCGGTTAAATTCATAAATGACTCTTCGGCGCCAGCGGACAACTCAGAAATATCGTGCCCTTGAATAAGGACTGGAGAAAGAGCACTGGATTCGCCAAAATGCGAGTCTGGAGGAGGCCTGGTGTGTATTTATTACAACTATTCTGTTGATAAACGTTTCTTAAAAGGAACGTAACGTGTAGAGACCTAGCTGAATTTGTCCAATAGAAACTGTCGTTTTAGTTGCAAAACGAAACGTTTTGTAACTGTTTGGACTAATGCTTACACCCTTGACAAATCAAGAGTTGTGAAACTAACCTTTTGAGTAGGGGTGGCTCGGTGACGTTTGATAAATCCCGCCCCCTCACACACACACACACACACACGCACACACACACGGAGAGAGAAAAGACATAGATATGTGTTTTCAATGTTATACATTTTATTAAGTGTTTGGAAATCAGTTAGACCTATCTTTAATGATATATCTTCTGATATATATTCTGGACAAAAATCATTGTATACAATTGAAAAAAATGTAAGAAAAATCCATCTAGGCAATACAATAATATTAATTTAGGTGGTGATGACAATAACACAATGACCACACCACACACACTGTCTCTATTGTATAATACACATTGAAGTCTTGCTGTATGACACAGTAGAGTAGCAATGCTAAGCATTGAATAGTTGAATCATCACATAACTTGTCTACAATACCTTTTCAAATAAACCTGCAGATATACTTTAAAAAAAGCAGCACCAGACATGTTAATTACTGAACAACATGTTCACAAATTAATCAGTCAATCAAAAACAAATTAAAATCTGAAAATATAAAAATTATAACTTTGATGTCTTCAATACCATGTGACACTATTAGCACTAATGCGGACAATCTCTATCAAAAGCAGCAGCAGCAACTCCAGGGAGGCAAAGCACTTCACATTCAAATGCAATGTTCAAGTAGCATCTTTAAACACCACCAATGACTGACTAAAACACAGAGCCAACCAAGTTTATACACCATAACGTTACATTAATTCCAGAGGTTAGCTTGTCTTTTTTTGTTGTTGTTGTATGATTTAACATGAGTTGACCGATCTGGCAGCAGATGATATTTCTACTGTATAAACTTTGTCCCAGATAACGTGATCCATGCATTTGAACATTTTTGATAAGGATTTACACATGCGTTCAATTTTTGTTTTTCATAGGGTCTACTAAAAGAGATGATTGGCAGAAAGTTAGGTCTAACATTGATAATATACAGGTGTCACAATTTATTTATGAATGTGTTCCAATTAATGTTGTACGGGAGTATGTGGTCATACAATAACATTTACATAATGGCTTGTCAATAATGGCACAACTTAGGGAAATGTGGATATTCCTATAGGATCACTTCATAGAAGTGATGTTATAAACAACTTCTCAATAAACTCTAATACCTTCAAACTCATATTGTTGTCTTTCCACAATCAATATGGTCTCCTTTCTCACAATACATCATTTCAACACTTTTGTCCACCACTGCACTTTTTCTTTAATCAGGTCTTTTAAAATTGCACTTCTCCACAGGGCAGTTTTTAAATCCGAAGCATAGATACGGTAAGTAAGAGCAACTTACCTTCTAAAATGTTTCTATATGAGGCTTACTAAAGTGTATTTCATAGCCAGTGATGTAGTTGTAATAAAAAAAAATTGGTGGGTAAACGCTGAAGTAACGCACCCTATACTTTCAATGCATATTTCAGCTCACGCAAAAGAAAGAAGGTGCGTAAACTGTGTTTACGTGCGTTTACCCTCCACTACACCACTGTTCATAGCCCCAAAAACTGTGTTGTCCTTGCAAAGCACTAAATTGACAGTCCCTTGTTACAGGACCCAGGAACATCATCTGATTATTTTGTCATTATGCACCAGGTTGGAACAGATCCATATATATATGACACATATGTGGTGCTTGCTGGGTGGGAGCAGTCTCTCACTTAAGCCTTTGAGTAACATTGGCTAAGGCCACAGCAAAGGCCTGCACTGCTGAGAAAGGATACTGGAAATCCAGGATATAGGCATTCCCATCGATTCTGCCAAACTGCATCACCTGTAGAAAGAAAGGGGGAAAAAATCTGGAAAACAGATATAACGCTTTGAGGAAGGCCTGTTTTCATCGCTCAATGTCTACCTGGAGCTCGATGGGTACTGACTCAGCTAAGCCATAAAGAGGTCAATGTGACAGTTGGTATTTTAAGCAACAACAATACTACAATGATTTTAGAATTCTAACTTATATACAACTGCCGTTATTAACAAATCATCCCGGTTTCTGAAAAGAATAAAAGCAAAATCTTACCTGTCTGCCATCCAACTCGATCTGAAAGTTCTTAGCAGACTCCTGAGTGACCCGTCCTCCGAAGTCCAGCTGGTAGACCTGTGTTGCCTCGTTCCAGAGTGGCTGCTTATTGGCCATGACGTAGACGAATCCCTGGCTGCCCAGCCCGCGGTCCTCTCTCTCATTGGCCTTCCTGCACTTGATCTCTTCCAGTTCACTGGCCATCCTCAGGCTCCTCTTACTCTTCCAGCCCTTCTTGGAGCTCTGGCTCTGGTTCATCAGTTCGTCTCCACTGATGAAGAGCTCGGGCTCACTCTCGGAACTGTCCTGGAACTCGCTGGTGGTACTTGTCCTGTTGAGCTTCTTGGTTTTGTTCAGCTGCTCCCTCTGGCCTTTGGGTTTCTTCTTCTCCCTGCCGCCAAGCCTGGGGCTGGAGATGAGGGAGTTGAAGTCGGAGAGGGCGCGCCCTTCCTTTTTGGATTTTCCTTCTGAGACGGTGGTCATGTTTGCCTCCTCAGCTCGGCTATCCAGACGTTTACGGCTCTTCTTGCTGAACCTGTCAGTCCCCTGCCGGTCTGGAACAGGGCTTTCATTTAGAGAAGACGGCTCCTGGAAGCTACTGGCAGATTCCGTCAGCTCCTCTGTAGGGCTTTTGGGTTTTGGCAGCATGGTTGGTGGAGGAGGAGGAGGAAGTGAAGGAGGTGGGGGAGGAGGAACCGTAGGAGGAGATGGGGAGAGGACTGGCTTCTCTAACAGTTGATGAGACTTGCTGGGCAAGGTGGCAGAGCCTGAGGGGTCCTGCATGGGTAGGCTGTAGGGGTTCCAGGGGTGCAGGCTAACAGGTTGCAGCTGAAGCCCGGCACAGGAGCTAGCTCCTGGGTACATTGGTGGCAGAGGGCAGCAAGCCAGGTTGGCAAGGTTGGGAGGGTATCCAGGTGGCAAGACCAAGTTGGGGTCCTGCTGGGTGAACTGGGGAACTGGGGCAACTACTTCGTTGGGAGGGCAGGGTGGTGGAGGGCTCTGCATTGACTGGAGTGGGGGTCCACCCTGACCTCCCCCTGGAGGGAAAGGTGACAGGGAGATCTGGTAACCCGATGGGAAAGTAACAGTGCTTGGGCTGCTGGGAGGTTTTGTTGAGAGTAGGAAAGGCAGCCGCGTCATGTCCAGGTGCTGAGCATTGCTGAAGATGAGTGGGGGTGGGGGTTTGTGTGTTGGTGGTGGAGGGGGAGCTAAGATAGTCTGTTCTTGAGGTATCCAGAACTCCTCTGCAGTGTTTGGGTCCCACTGGTATGGCGGAGGACGTTTCAGAGTCAAACTAACCTCCCCAAGAGTCAGGTGACGACACTGCTGACTTAATGCCTCGTCTTCAGTAAAGGCAGAGTTCACGTATACAGTCCTATCCCTGCTGTTATCAATAGGACTCAGCAGATTGTACGATGACTGAGAAGCAAGAGGTGAAGTGCTTTTGGAGTGGACAATGATGGTGCTGTGATGAGCACCTTTTCCTGGTGGGAAATCCTGTCGCACTACAGTGCCTCCTGCAATGCCACTGCTGCTACTACCACCCCCGCTAACACTGACACTGGTGCTGCTGCTGTTGCTGCTGCACTGAGTGCAGGTATACAGAGCTGTTGGCACTCTCTGCTGGTAAGAGAGCGCTAGGGCAGCACTGTTGATCTTCGACTTGGACGGTAGAGTCCTTGAAGCATCAACCATCTGGGACACCTTCAAGCGGGATTCCCCATCTCGCCTGTCACGTCGCAAGGTAGCGTGAATCATGTGACTACTGTCCATGCGTTGGGGAGGAGGAAGTGTTGTCGTGTTAATGTTAACCTGATTGGCTGGATCTGGGTAGGGGGGCGGGTCTCCGCTGGGTATGGAGTATCGTGGCACCGAGAGGCGGCTTAGAGTCGCTGAGCTGTAAGGAAGATGGATTTTCTTACTGTCAGACGATGAGGTGACTTTAAGTGTGGCAGAACCTCCCATGCCTTGAACAGCGTAGGCGTTCTGGTTGCGTATGAGTCTTCTGCGAGGGCGACACACCTCCTCTACATTCCCACTGCTGTCAAAGGTTGTGATCCTCTCGTATCCCATCTGGTACTGGAGACCAACTGGGTGGAGTGAGAACTCGTCTTTCTTCAGACAAGGGTCTGCTGTGACCAGTATGTTGGGGTTGTCACAGTTGGTGATGAGGGTCTGAGGAGCGGTGGAGGTTGTGGCGGTGGCTGCAGACACTACGGTTCCTGGGTAGGGCGGGGGAGCGTTCACCTTCCTCATCTGGATCTCAAGGGAAGTCTCTGCATCAAGGAAGGAAGGAGGTCTAGACCGTAGTGTGTCTGTGTCTATGAATGAAAGAGTTCTAGATCGGGAGGAGTCCGCATCGAGGAAAGACGGGGGTCTAGATCGCAATGTACCGGTATCTACATCAATGAAAGAAGGAGGTCTAGTCCGTATTGTGTCTATGTCGATGAATGACGGCGGCCTAGATCTTGATGTGTCTGCTTCAAGGAAGGAAGGAGGTCTAGACCGTATGCTGTCTACATCAATGAATGATGGAGGCCTGGATCGCGGTAGACTTGGCCTGCCCAGAGTATGGCTCTGAGTATGGCCCTGCTGTCCTCTTTCTGGTCCCAACTCTGGACTGGGGTGGGGTACCTGAAACTGCTGCAAAGAGATGGTGGGGTAGCCAGTAGGCGGAGGGGGCAAGGTGATCTGCAGCTTTAGTTGCTGCTGCATTTGTTGGTGCTGTCTCTGCATCTGTTGGTGTTGCTGTTGTATCTGCTGATGCTGCTGCTGTAACTGCTGCTGTTGCTGCCTCATCTCTATAATCTGCTGTCGGATCTGCTGTTGTTGTTGCTGCATTTGTTGCTGCTGCTGATGCATTTGCTCGTGCTGCAGTTGCATCTGTTGGTGCTGCTGAGCGATTTGCTGCTGTTGCAAGTGTTGGTGCTGCTGTTGGATCTGCTGTTGTTGCTGTTGCAGTGCCGCCTGTTGTTGTTGGTACTGTTGTTGCAGTGCTTGGTGCTGCTGAGTCTGTTGCTGCTGCTGCTGTTGGATCTGCTGTATGTGAAGCTGTTGTAGCTGTTGATGTTGTTGTGGAATCTGTGGTTGTTGGTGCTGTAGTTGTTGATGTTGTGGAATCTGTGGTTGTTGGTGCTGTAGTTGTTGATGTTGCATCCTCTGCTGTTGCTGCTGCTGCTGTTGTTGCGTTTGTATCTGCTGTGGTTGTTTGGACTGCTGTTGTTGGTGCGTCTGTTGTGACTGAGGACGTTGTTGGTGAGGTTGTTGGGGGAGGTTATGTGGAGGCGGAGGTGGAGGTAATGTTCCAGCCAGGAGGGGACCCATCTCTAGCCCATTAAATATCACCTGTCCTGGGTTGGAGTACCTTCCTAGAGTCCCACTGTAATGTACTGCCACAGCATCCTGACCATGATCAGACCCCAGAACAGAGGCTGAGGCCGCTGCTGCTGCTGCTGCTGCTGCTGAAGCCGTAGCCGTGGGATTGGTCAGGACATCCAGCTGAATGTTTTGATTGGCCAGCAGGGACTGGACCAAACCAATGCTCTGAGTGGGGGACATGGCCTGGGCGGGGCTGTGGATGGGCGCGATGGGGATGTTGACCGTACATGGAGGGTTGTCGCCTGTCACCCCAGATGGTCCCGTTACTGAAACACAAGTCAGGGACTCTTATGAATTACATCAACATACACATTGATCCACACAAATTTCAAATTCTGAAAATCCTGTATTCAATAATCCTGAAAAATCCAGTGAAATCCAATTATTTCCTTCATTCATACCTGGCAAGTCATCCTCATCCTCACTGAAGACGTTTGGGTTAAAGACCGGCAGGCTCATGAAGTCAAGTGATATTCTCCGCACCTCTGGAAGGTAGATTGTCATCTGCCTTGGTTGTAGATGGAGCAAACTGGTCTTATAGATAACTGAAATGGAGAGAAACATGTCTTTGGTCAAATTTGACAGAAAAATGACAGGAAGGAAATAGCAGTCAAAATAAAGTAAAAACGTAAAAAGTTAAACACATCAAATTGGGCAATGTGTTATTTAATGTGTACATTTTGTTCTTCTCACATTGTAGTGATCTTACCTGCACCCAGATTAGCAGGTAAGAAAGAAGCAAGTCCCACAATTTTGAACTTAGTCCCCCAAATATTGGACGTGACTTGAGCCAGGTAATTATGCTGTGAAACCAGGCAAATAAAAAGGCAGATGGATTATTTGGTGACTTTTTTTAACCAAATGAAAGATGATCTCAGAACCCAGAACCAAATATCGTATGTGCTAGCTAGCTAGCTACCTGATTTACTTCCGGCTGTGGAAGTGACTAAATTGAAACTAGGGAAAACAGCAGTTTCAGCCAATAGAATCACTATGAACTTTCCACTTAACACATGTTCAGATAATACCTCAGAGATTCCATCCATGGACATCTCTCGACGTGTCAGACTGGGAGAACGAATCAGAGGCTTCTTCGTTGGTAACCTTGGCGATCGAAGCCCTTCCTGACTAGTCCTAGACGTCTTGGGAGATTTTCTTGATTCCATGTTCCTTCTACGCCAGAAAACAACAAAACCAATGGCAAATAAGGGCAAAATAGACAAATTTTAAATAATAAACACTGTCGTTACAACAAGTTAGAACAAATCAAATGATAAATACCGGTATGACATATTTAGGAAGCTTAAGCTTTTGAATTAGATGGATCAGCGACGAGTAATGTTTAGGATTAGAGTTGAATATGGTAAACAGAAATCTTATAATGTCATTCCTGCAGAATCTAGACCACTGTAATAAAAGATACCTGGAATGCTTGGGAGACCTGTTTCCTCTGGATAGTTTAGGCGACTTCTTTCCAACCCACTCATCACTCAACTCAATGTCGCTGGAGTCGGAACAGTTACAGCTGTCAGTCATGTAGGAGATCATAGCATTCACACACACCTCGTCTGAAATAAACAAACAAACATACAAACAACAAATAAAAAATGATCTATGATTCAACCTAAACAGGTCAGAACTGTAGAACTTCTGAAAAACAATTGTAGGGGTAGCTGTTTGTGTCTAACATACTATCTATTTTTTAAAAGCTCATTATAATACCTTTTCCTGTGCCAAGCCCACCTGCTTTGCTGTCTGTTTTGGGGTCCATGATGATGAACTCTGGGCGTAGCTTGCTGATGCGTCTGCCTTTGAGGATAGGCACCAGCCCCCCTAGGTGTTCCAGGTATAGGGTGTAACAGGGTCCCCCTGCCTCGGGGTTGTCCTCCGCTCGCTTCATGGTGCAGTGCAACCTCTCGTTGCCAGCAGTGGGGTAGCTGACAAAGTCCCGGATGTTGTTGGGATCAGGAATGGGAGGCTGGAGAAACAAGAGAAGAGCATTAACAGTTGGTTCCCAATTCGCATCCTACCCCTACTCCTTCCCTTGGCCCCTTAGCCCTTTAGAGTTTTAGAGTCTGAATAGTTATAATCAGGGTATTGATGGAGCTTCCAGCACATCCCTTGCTTCTTACAGATCTACAAACATTAAAGGGTTATGACCAAGGGGTGATGTGATTTTGAAATGAACAGGTCCAGATGTCTTTGAGCTGAGATAATAGCCTACAGTAGCCAACTGAATAAATCTCCTTCTACCTTGATGGTGGGTATGAAGGCGGTGGTGACATAGGAGCAGAGTAAGGAAGGCATGTTGAGTTTGCCCACGTCCCTCTCCTCCCGCAGGGCGCTGGCGATGCCCTGTTGGCACAGCAGCTGCAGGCTGGCCACCCGGTGCTCCACTCGCACCACATACAGCGCCGGGCCACATGCCAGAAACAGACGAGAGTCTCTATGGCCCCAGCAGATGGTGGTGATGGGGCGCTGCAAGGCAAAGGTTGACAAGGCAGGTTCCCAGTCAGCCCTGTTGTATTCACATTGTATGGAACCTTGATTTCTGGTTTTCTCCATAGCCCACTGAACTGAACGAGACTTGGAAGTGTGGCAAGACAACATTTCATATTATGTTTAACTCCTGTTAGCATTGTGGTTATTGGTTGAAGATTTCAGATGTCCTATAGACTTTGACTTATATGTGTTAGAGGACCTACCCAGATGGCAAAACTGGTTGAAATTATGCCATGCAAACAGATTACAACAAGTTTGTAAATATCACACTAACGTTTCAGAGGATGAAATCAGAGGGGAGCTCACCTGGGCAGGTGTTTCTAACGTGTAGATATGTTCTCCTTGGACATTGTAGAACTTGACCAGGGCGTTCCTCATGATAGAGTCAGAGGGGAGTCCGGGGACACCATGTCTCTCCATCCCAGCTACTGCCAGGAGGTCCCCCTGCGAGCACCACTGGACCTCTACATCTGAAAAGGAGAGGCTTCAGTCACATCACGTTCATACTGTACAGTATCTTTATATTAAACAGTGGTGGGTTTCCCCACTACATTATTTCTCTTAACGACAGCAAACTGCTTCACTTTACGAAATTTGGTTGGCTCACACACAGAAGATTGATAAAGTCAGTACCTTTGAGTCCTGAGCGGATGACGGTAGGAGCGAGGTCATCGTAGTTGTTCATCAAACTGATGTCTCCTGATATGAAGCTGACTGTCAGAAGGGGCTTCAGGTTACGTACTAGGGGGGAGAAAAATATACACATTAGCCTCCTGGCCAATGTACTGTCACCATCGTAGTGCACAATTATAATTATAGTGTTCAAAGCAGTGGTAATAAAAAAAACATTAGTGGTACATTAGAGAGAGGTATGAAACAGGGATTCCCTTTTTTCTTTGTTTTAGCATTAAAACAATATGTTACCTTGAGGTGGGTTATTGTCATCAGAGTCGGTGTCGCTCTCTGTGCTGTCCTCCACCAGGAAACAGGGACAGTTCCAGGACATGCCGACGATGCCATCTGACTCATGCAGGAGGACGTGGGCGATCATACGACCATGGCAGTCCATCACTATCACCTGACCATCAGCCGTACCAAACAACACCTGAAGTACATTGGGCAGGAAGGATTTTATGAGAGAAAGCGTATATGGAGCCAGTTTCCTGGACGTAGATTCAGCCTTTGACTAAGAACAAAATATTCTCCATTATAGGGTGTAACAGGGTCCCACATTATTTTTAGTCCAGGACTAGACGTCATCTGTGTCCTGGAAACCAACAGATGATTTAATATATCAGATGTAATTGTATCTGTATGTAAAAGTGGAATACATGTAACAATGTTTTATTTAGGTGTGATAAGGGCTTTATTAATACATGTAAAGCATTGATTGATTGAGGCGGTTTACCTGTTGGTCATCAGGTGTCCAGATGCCACAGGTGATCTGGCTCTCCAGGTTAATCTCTGAGGACCAGTGTCTCTGTCCGCTGACCGAGCCCACCAGGACAAACCCATCCCGGTAGGCGATCAGGGCCTGGCTGCCGTCATGAGACCATGTGAAGTCACTCACCTGATGGAGAAAGATGAGAGGTAAGAGTAAACATACATACATCAATACATGATATTTTCACAAATACCTTTAACTAATATTCTTCCCATCAATTGATATATTACTCTGATGATGATTGTGCATTTCATATGAAATGTGCTTTTGTATGATCGATGGTAATGTGTGTGTGCTGATGACTTCAAACTTACCTGGGCAGGTACAAACTTACCTGGGCACCGCGGTCATTCACTAACTCCACAGACCACCGTCCCTCATATTGAATCCAAACAAAGATGCCTCCCTCCATGTCACACGTGGCCAGCTTCTGAAAGGGCTCATTCCAACGGACCAACACAACCTTTAGAGAAAACACAATGCAACTGCTATTACACTCCACCAACACAGGGGCCTGTCTAGGAATGTGAATGTGGAATACAGTTCAATATTCAACATGAAATAGGCCTACACTGTCCTGATGGGAAAAACAACAAAACAGTGCATTTCCTCCACCCCAGTTGCTGATGGTACAGTCAGCACAGATGTGAGCTCTGACAAAAGCTACACAATAATTGAAAGTTTTCAGAGAAAATATTGAACATATATATATATATACACAATAATTTGATATATATATATATATATATATATATATATATATATATATCTACATACTATACATACTTCACACTAACACACGTCAAATTATTTTCTAATGGTTGCCCAGTTCTCTGCCTAATAAGATATTGAAAACACATAAATAACAAAGCCGGCTCACACACCTCACTGTTGTGTCCTCGCAGGTTGAAGTTGATTCTCTGAGGTGTGTTCCTGTCTCTCCTGCAGTGGCTGGATGTGAACGTCACGCCCACCACCCCTCTCCCGTTCCCTGTGGCCAACCAGCCCTCCTCATAGTAGCGCCGCTGGCACACCGGCTTGTCCTTCTCGCTCTTGGGGACCCGGCCCTTCCAGGAGAGGCAGAGGATGTTGGAGTCGCTGCAGAGGATGGGACCATGTTCCACAGCAGCTAACATCCTTACTGAGTGACCAGGCTAGGAGGTAAACAGAGGAGGAGAACATAGTAACCTTTATTTGTGTGTGTTTTTTGGGTTTCCTATGTTCTTGATTAAAGCATTTGTGTCTCTAACTTTGAATGTGTAATTGCTACTGGTCTTGTTATGCAGGATTCGCTTGCAGAGGAGACCTCGGTCTCAATGGGACTCACTGTTTAAATCAAAATAAATACAAATACTTTAATTGACTGACTTGCTTGATTCTTTGTTTGTTTTCTGTTTGTTTTTTATACATACACTTTATTCTAGATCATTAGGTAGGCTAAAGTGCTTAGGTTATTTCTCCAAGAGGTAGGCCTATTAAACCGTCCTATACAGTCAAGTCATAACTCAATATTACTCAGCTATATATGACCAGGTAATATAACATGTAGAATAGAATACAAAATAAACTACAATTGCCCACATATTACTCACCTCACAGTTCCTGGACATTGTTGACTACAATTCCTCCTCTGTAGGTGGTGTCCATGTTTCCATGCAGATGGTGCACTGAAGACCAAGAGAATTCCTAATGTCCCGAAAAGAGAAAATAATATATAATTGAAAGGTTTCACAGCATTCAGTTTACTACACCAAGACAGCTTGGGCCTCAGGTCTTGAAATGTCTATCCTGATTGGTACCCTATGACAGGGCCATTACATAGGCCTATGTCTTCATGTGATTCCAATCAAGTGTCAGGAAAAAATACCTACAGTATGGGGCAATGCAGTTTAATGACTATTCAATGTCAAGAAAAAAATGTAAAGTTAAAGAATGAATTACGCTTAAGCCAATGTATCTATTCCAATAATAGCAATAGCCTGTACACACGCTATAGATTCAATCGAATAGGTGAAGTCTTTAAACAGGAAAATCACTGCCTTATCCATTCAGTGCATCAACCTTGAAATTAATATTGTTCTCAGCTATTAAATGGAATGGCAAGCTAGAATCATGATCTTTATGCAACACTGCATTGCACATTCTGAACCGAACACTCTTGCGTTCGTGTCTCCATAGGTACTGAGATCAGTCTGTTACGTCATTAACACGATACTGATTCAATAAAACTGGTAGATTCCAATGAATTCACGGAAACATAAAAAAAAACTTATGGCAAGCGAACGTTTTATATATGTATATATATAATGTATACATATATATTATATATATATATATTATAAATATAAAAATTCAGTAGGCGACCCATCGGCTATATTTTCCATATTTACAATTAGATGGATACTCAATGGATCAATCAAATCGCGCTATCACAGTGAATTAAGATAATGCATGGAAATGAAAGCCATCCTCATCCACCGCTCTTCGTTGATATGGAATCAGAGGAGATCTCGAGGAACCTGTATAAAACGGATGATTTCCCTCTTTCGTATTTCTTTATCTGACCAATTCTAATCGCAAAACTGACAACATATACATGCCACATACACACACACATACACACACACGGTGCAGAACTCACTTTATCAAATATAAGGTCGCTGTCATATCCTTGATCTGTGCAGAACACCAAATACTTGTAATGATAAGGTGCAGTCGCGTTGCCAACAATGATGTATATAAACCCTGGATTGCATTTGCCATGTGTTGGCCATTGGACGGCTTTGAACCCAATGGTCGGCCATATTGGCACTCCCCAATAGGAGCAGTCCTGCATATCAAATCAAATCAAATCAAATTGTATTGACCACATACACAAGGTTAGCAGATGTTATTGCGAGTGTAGCGAAATGCTTGGAATGAATGGAATTCTACAAAATGTCAGTTTAATGATTAAAGAACAAAATTGCACATATTTATGTATTTAGGTTGTAATGGGGAGAGCAACAACAGTAATCTCTACAAATTATATTTAAGAGGAAAATGTTTTTTTATTTTTTATAAACATCTCTTTTTCAGGACCCTGTCTTTCAAAGATAATTAGTAAAAATCGAAATAACTTCACAGATCTTTATTGGAAAGGGTTTAAAAACTGTTTCCCATGCTTGTTCAATGGACCATAAACAATTAATGAACATGCACCTGTGAAACGGTCGTGAATACACTAATAGCTTACAGACCGTAGGCAATTAAGGTCACAGTTATGAAAACGTAGGACACTAAGGAGGCCTTTCTACGGACTCTGAAAAACACCAAAAGAAAGATGCCCAGGGTCCCTGCTCATCTGCATGAATGTGCCTTAGGCATGCTGCAAGGAGGCATGAGGACTGCAGATGTGGCCAGGGCAATAAATTGCAATGTCCGTACCACGAGACGCCTAAGACAGCGCTACAGGGAGACAGGACAGACAGCTGATCGTCCTTGCAGTGGCAGACCACGTGTAACAACACCTGCACAGGATCGGTACATCCGAACATCACACCTGCGGGACAGGTTCAGGATGGCAACAACAACTGCCTGAGTTACACCAGGAATGCACAATCTCTCCATCAGTGCTCAGACTGTCCGCAATAGGCTGAGAGAGGCTGGACTGAGGGCTTTTTGGCCTGTTGTAGTGTAGGTCCTCACCAGACATCAATGGCAACAACGTGGCCTATGGGCACAAACCCACCGTCGCTGGACCAGACAGGACTGGCAAAAAGTGCTCTTCACTGACGAGTTGCGGTTTTGTCTCACCAGGGGTGATGGTCGGATTCGCGTTTATCATCGAAGTAATGAGCGTTACACCGAGGCCTGTACTCTGGAGCAGGATCGATTTGGAGGTGGAGTGTCCGTCATGGACTGAGGCGGTGTGTCACAGCATCATCGGACTGAGCTTGTTGTCATTGCAGGCAATCTCAATGCTGTGCGTTACAGGGAAGACATCCTCCTCCCTCCTGTGGTAAACTTCCTGCAGGCTCATCTTGACATGACCCTCCAGCATGACAGTGCCACCAGTCATACTGCTCGTTCTGTGCGTGATTTCCTGCAAGACAGGAATGACAGTGTTCTGCCAAGGCCAGCGAAGAGCCCAGATCTCAATCCCATTGAGCATGTCTGGGACCTGTTGGATCGGAGTGTGAGGGCTAGGGCCATTCTCCCCAGAAATGTCCGGGAACTTGCAGGTGCCTTGGTGGAAGAGTGGGGTAACATCTCACAGCAAGAACTGGCAGTCCATGAGGAGGAGATGCCCTGCAGTACTTAATGCAGCTACACAAAATACTGACTGTTACCTTTGATTTTAACCACCTCTTTGTTCAGGGACACATTATTCCATTTCAGTTAGTCACATGTCTGTGGAACTTGTTCAGTTTTGTCTCAGTTGTTGAACAACTGTTCAACAACTGAACTTATGTTCTAATATACAAATATTTACACTGAAAATAAATGCAGTTGACAGTGAAAAGACGTTTATTTTTTAGCTGAGTTTATATATTTATATATTTTTTATGTTTAGCTCACATAATATAAATTAAAAGTATGCATTAATGTGTCTGTAATATAATCCATGTGGCAAAAACGAATGAAGAAATTAATTAATGCATTTCTATAGCTTCCAAAATATTTTTCACAACAGTGGGGGAGTGCCAAGATGAAGGTACGGTGGCTTCAACATAGAGACCCTTGTTTTCATCTAGTGTATATATAAATCATTCGTTGTCAAACTGTTTGAGCAGACGCTTGGCTCTCCTTTAATCCCGGTTGCCATGTAGGTTACATTGGGCGCGTTCCAGGTCGTTTTTAATTGTAGTCGTGATGTGCGGATCATCAGCTCTCACAGAGCCTGGAGAGGTGTTTATACAGCTTAAGGATCAGACACTTTTTTTCAATTTTCGCCTAAAATGACATAACCAAATCTAACTTCCTGTAGCTCAGGACCTGAAGCAAGGATATGCATATTATTAATACCATTTGAAAGGAAACACTTTGAGGTTTGTGGAAATGTGAAATTAATTTAGGAGAATATAACACATTAGATCTGGTAAAAGATAATACAAAGAAAAAACATGTGTTTTTTTTGTACCACCATCTTTGAAATGCAAGAGAAAGGCCATCATGTATTATTCCAGCCCAGGTATAATTTAGATTTTGGCCACTAGATGGCAGCAGTGTATGTGCAACATTTTAGATTGATCCAATGAACCATTGCATATCTGTTCAAAATGTTGCATCAAGACTGCCAAAATGTTTATGTTTATTGTTTATTTATTGAAAATGTTTATTAATACATTTTCAAGTTCATAACTGTGCACTCTTCTCAAACAATAGCTACTGTAAATTGGACAGTGCAGATAGATTAGCAAGAATTTAAGCTTTCTGGCCATAACAGATATGTCTATGTCCTAGGAATTTATTTTGTTACTTACAACCTCATCTACTGATCCTGTAGAGAAACACGTCAATATGAAGGATGTAGCGATTCTCTAAGATCCCCAGTGTGAATAAAATAATGATGACCTGGTACGCAAACAAAAACATGCAATTTTCAGAGAAAAATCAGTTGATTAGAAATAAAAAATATCAGATATCAATGTTGATCTCAGTGAGTCAACAGATAAAGATATTTTTCGAGCAATAATCGGAAATAATTTTGCAACAAAAACATACATGTGTTTTTAATAGCATTGTTGTAACGATTATCGTTGGTGGAAGAAGGTGAAGAGGACCAAAGTGCAGCGTGGTACATATACATAATACTTTTAATCAAAAATAAATACACAAACAAAAACAACAAAACGATAAACAAACAGTTCTGACAGGTGCAACAAACACTAACCAGAAAATAACTACCCACACCACACAGGTGGGACAAGGCTACCTAAGTATGGTTCTCAATCAGAGACAATGAAAGACAGCTGCCTCTGATTGGGAACCATACCAGGCCAAACACAGAAATACAAAACATAGAACAAAACATAGAATGCCCACCCCAACTCATGCCCTGACCAAACTAAAATAGAGACATAACAAAGGAACTAAGGTCAGGACGTGACAGTACCCCCCCCCCCCAAAGGTGCGGACCCCGGCCGCAAAACTTAAACCCATAGGGGAGGGTCTGGGTGGGCATCTGTCCACGGTGGCGGCTCTGGAGCGGGACGTGCACCCCACTCCACCTCAGTCTTTGGCCCACTTAGGTGGCGCCTCTGGAGCGGGGACCCTCGCAGGGGGCCCCGGACTGAAGACCCTCGTAGAGGGCGCCACTGGACTGAGGGTTGCCTCTGGACTGAGGGGTGCCTCTGGACTGAGGGGCTGCGATTCTGGCAGGTGAAGGGCAACTTTGGCAGTTCCGGAGTGAAGAGCGGCTCTGGCAGCTCCTGGCTGACGGGCGGCTCTGGCAGCTCCTGACTGACTGGCGGCTCTGGCAGCTCCTGACTGACGGGCGGCTCTGGCAGCTCCTGACTGACGGGCGGCTCTGGCAGCTCCTGACTGAAGGGCGGCTCTGGCAGCTCCTGACTGACGGGCGGCTCTGGCAGCTCCTGACAGACGGGCGGCTCTGGCAGCTCCTGACTGACGGGCGGCTCTGGCAGTTCCGGACAGGAGGGAGAACCTGGAGGAAGGAGACGAAGAGACAGCCTGGTCCTTGGAGGAGGCACAGGATAGACCGGGCCATGGAGGCGCACTGGAGGTCTCGAACTAAGGGCCTGCACAACTAGTCCTGGCTAGATGGTGATTTTAGCCCGGCACGTGCAGCGCACAGGCACAGGACGCAGGCACAGGACGCACTGGACTGTGCAGACACACGGGAGGCCCAGTGCGCAGAGCCGACGCAGGATATCCTGGTCAGAGGAGACACACTGGTTGTCTGGAGAGCAGGGCTGGCACCATCCGCCCTGGCTGGATCCTCACCCTAGCCCGGCAGATGCGGAGGGCTGGAATGTAGCGCACCGGGCTAAGAACACGTACTGGAGACATCGTGCGCTCCACCGCATAACACGGGCTAAGAACACGTACTGGAGACATCGTGCGCTCCACCGCATAACACGGTGCCTGACCAGTACGATGCCCGCCACGGTAAGCACAGGGAGTTGGCTCAGGTCTCCAACCTGACTCTGCTACACTCCCCGTGTGCTCCCCCCCAAAACATTTTTTGGGGCTGCCTCTTGGGCTTCCTTGCCAGCCGTGTTTGTGTCGCCAACTCCATTCTCCAGTACCCCTCCTCGCACTGTTCTAGAGAATCCCAGGCGGGCTCCGGCACTCTCCCTGGGTCGACCGACCACCTCTCTATCTCCTCCCACGTTGTCTCATACTCCAGATAGCGCTGCTCACCTGTCCAGGAGTCCCTTTCACCACGCTGCTTGGTCCTTTGGTGGTGGGTAGTTCTGTAACGATTTTCGTTGGTGGAAGAAGGTGAAGAGGACCAAAGTGCAGCGTGGTACATATCCATAATACTTCATCAAGGCAAAGGGTGACAACTTTGAAGACGTATTTTATATATTTTTATTTGTTTAACACTTTTTCGGTTACTACATGATTCCATATGTGTTATTTCATAGTTTTGATGTCTTCACTTCACATTATTATTCTACAATGTAGTAAATAAATAGTAAAAATAAAGAAAAGCCCTTGAATGAGTAGGTGTGTCCAAACTTTTGACTGGTACTGTATTTATTCCCAGGTGGCATATGTGACATCATAAGGTGCATTCCTCTTGAAAGGTGTGGATGACACTGTCATATGTGGGAGGAGGAGTCTGTGTGGGCAACCAGAAAGATTTCCGTTGGGGTTGAACTGGCATGAGGGAGGCAGTATCTGCTGCTGATAAATTGGTGGCAGTAGTGTCATGAAGGTGCAAGGTATCCTGGTTGGTACCAATAGCGGAAACTTTCATGCTTCCTGCCCCTCTCTCTAGTTTAAAAAAAATGTTGCTGGCGCTTTGCTTATCTGTGTGGGACAGAACTCTGGGAAACAAGGTAGCTTCCTCTGACAGAACTCTTGGAAACAAGGCTGCTTTCTCTGACAGAACTCTGGGAAACAAGGCTGCTTTCTTTGACAGAACTCTGGGAAACAAGGCTGCTTCCTCTGACAGAACTCTGGGAAACAAGGTTGCTTCTTCTGACAGAACTCTGGGAAGCAAGGCTGCTTCCTCTGACAGAACTCTTGGAAACAATGTTGCTTCTTCTGACAGAACTCTGGGAAACAAGGCTGCTTCCTCTGCCTGAACTCTTGGAAACAAGGCTGCTTCCTCTGACAGAACTCTGGGAAACAAGGTTGCTTCTTCTGACAGAACTCTGGGAAACAAGGCTGCTTCCTCTGACAGAACTCTTGGAAACAAGGCTGCTTCCTCTGACAGAACTCTGGGAAACAAGGTTGCTTCTTCTGACAGAACTCTGGGAAACAAGGCTGCTTCCTCTGACAGAACTCTTGGAAACAAGGCTGCTTCCTCTGACAGAACTCTGGGAAACAAGGTTGCTTCTTCTGACAGAACTCTGGGAAACAAGGCTGCTTCCTCTGACAGAACTCTTGGAAACAAGGCTGCTTCCTCTGACAGAACTCTGGGAAACAAGGTTGCTTCTTCTGACAGAACTCTTGGAAACAAGGTTGCTTCTTCTGACAGAACTCTGGGAAACAAGGCTGCTTCCTCTGACAGAACTCTGGGAAACAAGGCTGCTTCCTCTGACAGAACTCTGGGAAACAAGGTTGCTTCTTCTGACAGAACTCTGGGAAACAAGGCTGCTTTCTCTGACAGAACTCTGGGAAACAAGGCTGCTTCTTCTGACATAATTTCCTCTTGTGAACAATGTCCTCTTGGCTCCATTATTCAAATATGGTGATTTACTTGTATAGCAACTATGTGATTTTTAGATCAAGAGCCTTTTTGATGTTCTATAAAGTGCTGCAAATGTATATTGTAATGTATAGGGATAGGGACTAGGGGGGTAGAGCGTACATAAATATAAACACAACACTCTGTTGCACACAATAACCTATAACCTATTTTCCAAGTGTGTTGCAAGTGTTTCACTAAGGTTATGATCAGCAAACCCACCAAGAAAACTCACTGTCCAAAAAAACTCTTGCAATGCACACAATCAAGTATACAGTGTGCTGGGATTTACTTAAATTGTTGTGCTACTCCCACTTCCCAAAACTCTAAGCCCTCCCTTGTTCCAGTGGTTCCCATGTAGGCTGCAATAATCTATGGGCGCTGTCACTGAATTGCTGATATGAAGTGGTTGCCTGGAATCTAGATGTCAAATAGACATTGCTGAATAAAAGTATATTGTAGCTAATTACTTGGCCTAGCAAGACACACTGTGTAGTTAGCACTGTGCCCACGTACATTGACTCTGTACAGGAACGCCCTGTATATAGCCACACCACTGTTATATATTGTTTATTGCTGCTTCTTCATTTTTAGTTATATTTCTAAATTGCATTTCTTTTTTTTTCTTCTTATAACCACATTGTTGGTTAAAGGGCTTGTAAATAAGCGTTTCACTGTAAGGTCTACTACACCTGTTGTATTCGGGGCATGTGACAAATAAAATGTGATTTGTTTTTATTTGACAGACCTACTGTAGACCCATACAGTAAGGCAGACAAACTATACATTACTTCAAGGAACCAGAAGATGGCAGTGAAGTCCAATGATAGACAGAGTTACATTTAAAAAAAACATATGCTCATGAAACATCTAATTGTGGGAAAGAGAAGCTAAAGCTGAAAGTATAAGATGATACAAACAGTACATGACTAACATATTTGTTGCAAAAGAATGTGCATAAGAAAATGTATACATGTCAATGGTTGAATGAAGCAATAACATGTTGCAAACTACACCCTATTTTTGTGACATCCACACACTGACACATTCACAGGCATCATCACTGGACACCAATATAATGTCAATAAACTGTAAAGGAAACCCACTGTGCACACATTGGTTGAGTCAAAGTTGTTTCGACGTAATTTCAATTAAATTACGTTCAACCAACGAGGAATATAAATTGAATTGATGTCTGTGCCCAGTGGGAAGGAAGGTTCCAATTCGACATGGCGCCGAAAGCGTAACTTTAGCACGAGGATCAGATCACTTTTTTTTATAACAAGAAACTACAAGGAACTGGAAGTGTATCTAATATTTCTACAATGTTGCACATTCAAAACTATTGCTACAAACACTTGGGAGACCGCTACAACGTTTGATTGTTACCATTGGCAACATAGTAAAACATACACTTCCTGCCTAAAGTTGAGGCTGCAGGATTGGCTGCAGAATTGAGCCTAGTGGTAAAAACCGGTTGAACACTGTATTTAGTGCAACGTTTCTTAGTTACATTTATTTGACTAGATACATCAATTTGTATCAATTTGTTTTACTAATGTGTTACTAGTACTACAACTGGGTAGTCTATGTTCCTTTTTTTTGTTTTGTTATTTCACCAAATGAGGGAAGGCATATTTCTCGTATAGCCTATATCTAATGGATGCAACAGCGCGAGACAAGATCTTCTAATAGAGCCTACATTGAAGTGAGTGACTATGCAAAGTTTTTGTTGTTTGAAGTGCGTCTCAAAATTAACAATTTTTGACAGTTTAGGCTTACAGTAGACTTCATGTCACTTTTTCGTAGTATTTTCTGATGGCATGATTTCAGTCCTATTTCATTTATACTGTATGCACTAGGGATTTTTGGTAATAATGCATTTTAAGCACATTTATAAAGGCTTATGAGCTATGTATTGCTAATTTGTTTATTTGATATTAATCTAATAGTACATGCTTGACTGTGCCTTCAGAAAGTATTCATACCCCATGACTTATTCCCCATTTAGTTGTATTACAGCCTGAATTCAAAATAGATGATATTTTTACAGATTTATTTTCTCACCCATCTAAACACAATACCCATAATGACAAAGTGAAAACATGTTTTTAGAAATGTTTTGCAAATGTGTTGGAAATGAAATACAGAAAAATCAAATTTACATAAGTTAAAGTTTTAAAGTTTTTATTTAACCTTTATTTAACCAGGTAGGCCAGTTGAGAACAAGTTCTCATTTACAACTGCGACCTGGCCAAGATAAAGCAATAAGTATTCACACCCCTGAGTTAATACTTAGTAGAGTCGCCTTTGGCAGTGATTACAGCTGTGAGTCTTTCTGGGGAAGTCTATAAGAACTTTGCACACCTGAATTGTGCAACATTTGCCCATTATTCTTTTTAAAATTCTTCAAGCTCTGTCAAGTTGGTTGTTGATTATTGCTAGACAGCCATTTTCAAGTATTGCCAAAGATTTTCAAGCCGATTTAGGTCTAAACTGTAACTAGGCCACTCAAGAACATTCAATGTCGTCTTAGTAAGTAACTCCAGTGTATATTTGGTTTTGTGTTTTAGGTTATTGTCCAGCCGATTGTCCTGTTGTCCTGTTTGTTGGAAAGCAGACTGAACCAGGATTTCCTCTAGGATTTTGCCTGTGCTTATCTCTATAGTCCTTACCCATGACAAGCATACCCATAACATGTTGCAGCCACCACCATGCTTGAAAATATGAAGAGTGGTACTCAGTGATGTGTTGTGTTGGATTTTCCCCAAACATTACACTTTGTATTCAGGACAAAAAGTTAATTTCTTTGCCATATTTGTTGCAGTTCTACTGTAGTTCCTTGTTGCAAACATGATGCTTTTTTTGTTGAATATTTTTATTCTGTACAGGCTTCCTTCTTTTCAATCTGTCATTTAGGTTGGTATTGTGGAGTAACTACAATGTTGTTCATCCATCCTCAGTTTTCTCCTATCACAGCCATTCAACTCTGTAACTGTTTTACAAGGTGTAATTAAGAACTTCACCATGCTCAAAGGGATATTCAATGTCGGCTTTTTTATTTTATCTATCAACCAATAGGTGCCCTTCTTTGCGAGGCATTGGAAAACCTCCACGGTATTTGTGGTTGAATGTGTGTTTGAAATTCAGTGCTCGACTAAGGGACTTTACAGATAATTGTGGGGTACTGATATGAAGTAGTCATTCACAAATCATGTTAAGCACTATAAATGCACACAGAGTGAGTCCATGAAGCGTTTTATGTGACTTGTTATACAAATCGTTACTCCAGAACTTATTTAGGTTTGCCATAACAAAGGGGATGAATATTTATTGACTCAAGACATTTCAGCATTTCATTATTAATTCATTTGTACAAATTTTCAAAAACATAATTCCACTTTGACATTGTGGGTTATTATGTGTAGGACAGTGACACACAATGTTAAATTCAGGCTGTAACAAAACCAAATGTGGAAAAACATCAAGGGGTGTGAATACTTTCAGAAGGTGCTGTAGCTGTCACCTTTAAAGAAAAACACACTGACTGGCACACCTGTCGTCTCTCTCCTCTCTCCTCTCTAGATATTGAATGGAAGGACGACTGGGTAGCAGAACTGCTCATCCCCCTATCTGAAACCTGAGATTCGAGTGGACCCCTCTTCTGCTTGAGAGAGAGAGAGAGAGAGAGAAAGAAAGAGAGAGAGAGAGAGTGAAAGAAAGAAAGACAGAGAGAGAGAGAGAGAGAGTGAAAGAAAGAAAGAAAGACGGAGACTAAGAGAGACAGAGAGAGAGAGAGAGGGAGAGATAAGACAGCGAGAGAGAGAAAGCGAGAGAGACAGAGAGAAAGACAGAGACACAAAGAGACATACATAGAGACAGAGAGATACACAGTCAGAGAGAGGAGGGGCATGAGTGTTGCCCTTCTCAGAAAAGTAACGTGTTGTCTCGTCTGCATCAGTGTATTACCTACTGTGATCCAGTCCAGTAGCAGAGAAACGACATGGCCTCACCATGGAAGTCCGGAAGAAACCCCAAGGACATTGCCAACGTGATGCAAAAACTGCAAGGTAGATCTCATTCAATTGGGTTCTATTGGGGTACTGATACCTTGGATGCGTACGAAATGGCATCCTATTCCCTGGCTTACATAGTGCACTACTTTACATTTGGCCAGAGCTCTGACCAAACATAGTCCACTATATAGGGTATAGGATGCAATTTTAGACAAACCTTCTGTATATGTACTGTATGTTTGCTGTGCCGCCTTGCTATTATTCTGATTCAATACCTTGGCTCTGTGCCCGCATGTCTGGAGTTTGATCAATACCTTGGCTCTGTGCCCGCATGTCTGGAGTTTGATCAATACCTTGGCTCTGTGCCCACATGTCTGGAGTTTGTTCAATACCTTGGCTCTGTGCCCACATGTCTGGAGTTTGTTCAATACCTTGGCTCTGTGCCCACATGTCTGGAGTTTGTTTAATACCATGACTATGTGTCTGCATGTCTGGAGTTTGTTCAATAATTTGGCTCTGTGCCTGAATGTTTGGAGTTTGCCACGTTCCCCTGCATGGTAGAATGAACAATGCAGACTCTCCCAGACACACATATACAGACAAAGTTATTGTACTCTGTTCTATTCTATTCTACTCTACTCTATTCTATTCCACTATACTCTATTCTACTTTATTCTATTATATTCTATTTTACTCTATTCTATTATCTTCTACTCTATTCTACTCTATTCTATTCTACTCTACTCTATTCTACTCTATTCTATTCTACTCTACTTTATTCTATTCTACTCTATTCTATTCTACTCTATTCTACTCTATTCTAGTCTACTCTATTCTGCTCTACTCTATTCTACTCTATTCTATATTCTACTCTATGCTATTCTACTCTATTCTATTCTACTCTATTATATTATACTATTTTCTACTCTACTCTATTATACTCTATTATACTCTATTCTATATTCTACTTATTCTACTCTATTCTACTCTACTCTATTATACTCTACTCTATTCTATTCTATTCTATTATACTCTACTATATGTTATTCTGCTCTATTCTACTCTATTCTACATTCTACTCTATTCTATTCTACTCTATTCTACTCTACTCTACTCTATTCTATATTCTATATTCTACTGTATTATACTGTATTCTATTTTACTCTATTCTATTCTATTCTATTTCACTATATTCTATTCTACTTTACTATATTATATTCTACTCTATTCTATTATCTTCTACTCTATTCTATTCTAATCTATTCTACTCTACTCTATTCTATTCTACTCTATTCTATTATTTCTACTATATTCTATTCTATTCCACTATGTTCTATTCTATTCTACTTTATTCTATTCTACTTTATTATATTCTATTACATTCTACTCTACTCTATTCTACTCTATTCTACACTATTCTATTCTACACTATTCTACTCTATTCTACTCTACTCTATTCTATTCTACTGAATTCTATTCTACTCTACTCTATTCTACTGTATTCTACTCTACTCTATTCTACTCTATTTTATATTCTACTGTATTCTATTCTACTCTACTCTATTCTATTCTTCTCTATTCTATTGTATTCTACTCTATTCTACTCTATTTTATTATATTCTATTCGGACACAACTCAAACAATATGCTGGGGCAGGTTCATTAAGCAGTACACACAAAACACCAGTCTCAACATGAACAGTGAAGAGGCGACTCCGGAATGCTGGCCTTCTAGGCAGAGCTCCTCTGTCCAGTGTCTGTGTTCTTTTTCCCATCTTAATCTTTTCTTTTTATTGGCCAGTCTGAGATATGGCTTTTTCTTTGAAACTCTGCCTAGAAGGCCAGCATCCCGGGTTCTCCTTTTCACTGTTGACATTGAGACTGGTGTTTTGCAGGTACTATTTAATGAAGCTGCCAGTTGAGGACTTGTGAGGCATCTGTTTCTCAAACTAGACACACTAATGTACTTGTCCTCTTGCTCGGTTGTGCACCGGGGCCTTCACTCCTCTTTATATTCTGGATAGAGTTAGTTTGCGCTGTTCTGTGAAGGGTACACAGCGCTGTACGAGATCTTCACTTTCTTGGAAATTTCTCGCATGGAAAAGCCTTCTTTTCTCAGAACAAAAATAGACTGACGAGTTTCAGAAGAAAGTTCTTTGTTTCTGGCCATTTTGAGCCTGTAATTGAACCTACAAATACTGATGCTCCAGATACACAACTAGTCTAAAGAAGGCCAGTTTTATTGTTTCTTTAATTAGGACAACAGTTTTTAGCTGTGCTAACATAATTGCAAAAGGGTTTTCTAATGATCAATTAGCCTTTTAAAATGATAAACTTGTATTAGCTAACACAACGTGCCATTGGAACACAGGAGTGATGGTTGCGGATAATGGGCCTCTGTTTACCTATGCAGATATTCCATAAAAAATCTGTCATTTCCAGCTACAATAGTCATTTCCAACATTAACAATGTCTACACTGTATTTCTGATGAATTTTACGTTATTTTAATGGACAAAAAAATAAACTTTTCTTTCAAAAACAAGGACATTTCTAAGTGACCCCAAACTTTTGAACGGTAGTGTATATTATTTTAAATATATATAATTTAAATATCTTCCTTCTCTATTATTTTCCACTAACCCTACCACCCCTCCCCTAATTGGAGTAAACTAATGGACAACAACACTTAGGCTTCTATGTCCATCTTATACATACTATATACATTTTGTGGACACAGTGTATTTTAAGTTAGTTATCTTTTTTAATATATTTGTCTTTAGTCCCACCCTTCATCTACCCTCAACCCCTCCCATCTATCTATCCAGTTTTGACTTCTAATTGCCATACATGTTCCAATTGTGCTGTGATTTTTCACATAGCTCCTACAGATTGTAAATTAAAGATACATTTTTTTGCTAAGAGTAATATTTATTATTGATCGATTGACTATGACTTTTCAAATCACCCAGAAATCAATGTCTTGTTTGTAATGGCCTTGTGTGCACTGCCACTGAAGTGCTGCCTGGGGGATAGGCTATGGCAGTCTTATTACATTGGAGAGAATGACCCCTATTCATTCATCCCAAAACAGTGAATAAGGAACCTCTTGTGTTTTCTTGTTGTTGTAGTCTTTTTGGGAACTAAAGTTAAAATAATTGATAATTTCATTAAGGTAACTGAAGAGGTGCATTTAGAGAATTCCTGCAATAGAAGGAGTGGTCATCGAGCTACAAAGAGAAGCATTGTTGTAGTTTGTCCCTAGATAAATGTATTAAAATATATATATATTGATATATTGTGGCAGTTGGTTTCCAGAGCCATATATTACACATGGTTGGTGACATTGATATAAAACACCATATCCTGTTTGCTCTAAACCACACAAAATGTTCACGACACTTCCTCACTATGTATACTGAACAAAAAATATAAACGCAACATGCAACAATTTCCATGATTCTACAGAGCTACAGTTCAGTACATCAGTACATTTAGATAAATTCATTAGGCCCTAATCTATGGATTTCACATGACTGGGCAGGAGCGCATTGGCCCACCCACTTTGGAGCAAGGCCCACCCACCGGGGAGCCAGGCCCAGCCAATCAGAATGAGCTATTCCCCACAAAAAAGGCTTTATTACAGACATCAATACTCGTCAGTTTCATCAGCTGTCCGGGTGGCTGGTCTCAGAGGATCCCGCAGGTGAAGAAGCCGGATGTGGAGGTCCTGGGCTGACGTGGTCTGACGTTATGAGGCCGGTTGGACGAACTGCCAAATTATTTAAAAGGATGTTGGAGGTGGCTTATGGTAGAGAAATTAACATTGAATTCTCTGGCAACAGCTTTGGTGGATATTCCTCCAGTCAGCATGTCAATTGCATGCTCCCTCAAAACTTGAGATATCTGTGCCATTATGTTGTGTGAAACTGCACATTTTATAGTGGCCTTTTATTGTCCCCAGCACAAAGTGCATCTGTGTAATGATCATGCTGTTTCATAAGCTTCTTGATATGCCACACCTGTCAGGTGGATGGATTATCCTGGCAAAGAATAAATACTCACTAACAGGGATGTAAACTAATTTGTGCACCAAATTTGAGAGAAATAAGCTTTTTGTGCGTTTGGACCATTTCTGGGATCATTTATTTCAGATCATGAAACATGGGACCAACACTTTCCATCTTGCTTTCATATTTATAGTTCAGTATATACAAATAAGTTATTCTTTGTCACTGTCTTGTTTTCGAGAAGTAGAGCAATGCTACTTGGGAAAGTGATACGGTTGTCAGGCATCTCACACTTTGGTTGCCATGGAGCCCAACACTTGCTGCAATGGAGCAATCATAGCTTGCTATTACTATTTGTTATCTGAACTTAATGATCAGCATTCAATACAGTTTCTAGGAGTTTGTTTTGTTGTTACTGTGTTGTTGTTGTTACATGCTTAAGTGCAAGTGTTTGTAGGTCCGATATGACATGAATCAAGAATAATCCTAATTCAGCTCTGCTGCGTCGGTTGAAGGTTCTTAATATGGTTCCTCCTCTGCTCTTAAAGTTCTTTGGAGAACTCTTGCTCGATAAAGTGGGGGGTGGGGGGTTCTTGTTGTGTCATCTACGGTTCTTCAGAATTCTAAAAGGTTCTTGTTGTGTCATCTACGGTTCTTCAGAATTCTAAAAGGTTCTTGTTGTGTCATCTACGGTTCTTCAGAATTCTAAAAGGTTCTTGTTGTGTCATCTACGGTTCTTCAGAATTCTAAAAGGTTATTGTTGTGTCATCTACGGTTCTTCAGAATTCTAAAAGGTTATTGTTGTGTCATCTACGGTTCTTCAGAATTCTAAAAGGTTCTTGAAATGTATGAAAGCCTGCAGACGTGCCTCTTTCACATCACACAGCAAATTGGCCAGTGTTACCTAAAGTTGATTTTTCAGTGTAACATTTTGAGTGTTGATTAAAGATTTAAATTAACACTCTAAATAGTTAAATTAACACTCAGTGGTGTAGAATAACCTCAGTGTTGGTGTTAATAACCAGAGTTGAACCAAAACCCTGCCCATCTGCCATTATCATATTTCTCAGCACGCTCTATTGCAGGTTGATTTTTAGAATCGTTTGTTTCAATATCTATGTTTTTGCATGTACATTGATTGAGTCATTAATCTTATGCTACTCAAATATAAATAATATACATTTGACTAAACTGATCCAATCTGTTACTTGGACTTATTTCACCTATTACTGGAATGGTTGTTCCAGTTCATATGCTTTAGGTAGTCTAATTTAGGTAGTCTTTCCAATCTTGACAGTTATTATTAATGCAGGGTAAAATTCCAAATGTTTGATATTACACATCACTTTGCAAGCCAGCATAATGTGACTTGCAGACTTGATACCATGAGTTTCACATCACTGTATTATTTATTTTATTTCATTTTATTTCACCTTTATTTAACCAGGTAGGCCAGTTGAGAACAAGTTCTCATTTGCAACTGCGACCTGGCCAAGATAAAGCATAGCAGTGTGAGCAGACAACACAGAGTTACACATGGAATAAACAATTAACAAGTCAATAACACAGTAGAAAACAAAGGGGGGAGTCTATATACAATGTGTGCAAAAGGCATGAGGAGGTAGGCGAATAATTACAATTTTGCAGATTAACACTGGAGTGATAAATGATCAGATGGTCATGTACAGGTAGAGATATTGGTGTGCAAAAGAGCAAGTAAATAAATAAAAACAGTATGGGGATGAGGTAGGTGAAAATGGGTGGGCTATTTACCAATAGACTATGTACAGCAGCAGCGATCGGTTAGCTGCTCAGATAGCTGATGTTTGAAGTTGGTGAGGGAGATAAAAGTCTCCAACTTCAGCGATTTTTGCAATTCGTTCCAGTCACAGGCAGCAGAGTACTGGAACGAAAGGCGGCCAAATGAGGTGTTGGCTTTAGGGATGATCAGTGAGATACACCTGCTGGAGCGCGTGCTACGGATGGGTGTTGCCATCGTGACCAGTGAACTGAGATAAGGCGGAGCTTTACCTAGCATGGACTTGTAGATGACCTGGAGCCAGTGGGTCTGGCGACGAATATGTAATGAGGGCCAGCCGACTAGAGCATACAGGTCGCAGTGGTGGGTGGTATAAGGTGCTTTAGTGACAAAACGGATGGCACTGTGATAGACTGCATCCAGTTTGCTGAGTAGAGTGTTGGAAGCCATTTTGTAGATGACATCGCCGAAGTCGAGGATCGGAAGGATAGTCAGTTTTACTAGGGTAAGCTTGGCGGCGTGAGTGAAGGAGGCTTTGTTGCGGAATAGAAAGCCGACTCTTGATTTGATTTTCGATTGGAGATGTTTGATATGAGTCTGGAAGGAGAGTTTGCAGTCTAGCCAGACACCTAGGTACTTATAGATGTCCACATATTCAAGGTCGGAACCATCCAGGGTGGTGATGCTAGTCGGGCATGCGGGTGCAGGCAGCGATCGGTTGAAAAGCATGCATTTGGTTTTACTAGCGTTTAAGAGCAGTTGGAGGCCACGGAAGGAGTGTTGTATGGCATTGAAGCTTGTTTGGAGGTTAGATAGCACAGTGTCCAATGACGGGCCGAAAGTATATAGAATGGTGTCGTCTGCGTAGAGGTGGATCAGGGAATCGCCCGCAGCAAGAGCAACATCATTGATATATACAGAGAAAAGAGTCGGCCCGAGAATTGAACCCTGTGGCACCCCCATAGAGACTGCCAGAGGACCGGACAGCATGCCCTCCGATTTGACACACTGAACTCTGTCTGCAAAGTAATTGGTGAACCAGGCAAGGCAGTCATCCGAAAAACCGAGGCTACTGAGTCTGCCGATAAGAATATGGTGATTGACAGAGTCGAAAGCCTTGGCAAGGTCAATGAAGACGGCTGCACAGTACTGTCTTTTATCGATGGCGGTTATGATATCGTTTAGTACCTTGAGTGTTGCTGAGGTGCACCCGTGACCGGCTCGGAAACCAGATTGCACAGCGGAGAAGGTACGGTGGGATTCGAGATGGTCAGTGACCTGTTTGTTGACTTGGCTTTCGAAGACCTTAGATAGGCAGGGCAGGATGGATATAGGTCTGTAACAGTTTGGGTCCAGGGTGTCTCCCCCTTTGAAGAGGGGGATGACTGCGGCAGCTTTCCAATCCTTGGGGATCTCAGACGATATGAAAGAGAGGTTGAACAGGCTGGTAATAGGGGTTGCGACAATGGCGGCGGAAAGTTTCAGAAATAGGGGGTCCAGATTGTCAAGCCCAGCTGATTTGTACGGGTCCAGGTTTTGCAGCTCTTTCAGAACATCTGCTATCTGGATTTGGGTAAAGGAGAACCTGGAGAGGCTTGGGCGAGGAGCTGCCGGGGGCAGAGCTGTTGGCCGAGGTTGGAGTAGCCAGGCGGAAGGCATGGCCAGCCGTTGAGAAATGCTTATTGAAGTTTTCAATAATCATGGATTTATCGGTGGTGACCGTGTTACCTAGCCTCAGTGCAGTGGGCAGCTGGGAGGAGGTGCTCTTGTTCTCCATGGACTTCACAGTGTCCCAGAACCTTTTGGAGTTGGAGCTACAGGATGCAAACTTCTGCCTGAAGAAGCTGGCCTTAGCTTTCCTGACTGACTGCGTGTGTTGGTTCCGGACTTCCCTGAACAGTTGCATATCCCGGGGACTATTCGATGCTATTGCAGTCCGCCACAGGATGTTTTTGTGCTGGTCGAGGGCAGTCAGGTCTGGGGTGAACCAAGGACTGTATCTGTTCTTAGTTCTGCATTTTTTGAACGGAGCATGCTTATCTAAAATGGTGAGGAAGTTACTTTTAAAGAATGACCAGGCATCCTCAACTGACGGGATGAGGTCAATGTCCTTCCAGGATACCCGGGCCAGGTCGATTAGAAAGGCCTGCTCACAGAAGTGTTTTAGGGAGCGTTTGACAGTGATGAGGGGTGGTCGTTTGACTGCGGCTCCGTAGCGGATACAGGCAATGAGGCAGTGATCGCTGAGATCCTGGTTGAAGACAGCGGAGGTGTATTTGGAGGGCCAGTTGGTCAGGATGACGTCTATGAGGGTGCCCTTGTTTACAGAGTTAGGGTTGTACCTGGTGGGTTCCTTGATGATTTGTGTGAGATTGAGGGCATCTAGCTTAGATTGTAGGACTGGCGGGGTGTTAAGCATATCCCAGTTTAGGTCACCTAACAGAACAAACTCTGAGGCTAGATGGGGGGCGATCAATTCACAAATGGTGTCCAGGGCACAGCTGGGGGCTGAGGGGGGTCGGTAGCAGGCGGCAACAGTGAGAGACTTATTTCTGGAGAGAGTAATTTTCAAAATGAGTAGTTCGAACTGTTTGGGTATGGACCTGGAAAGTATGACATTACTATTATTATCTCTGCAGTAGACTGCAACTCCTCCCCCTTTAGCAGTTCTATCTTGACGGAAGATGTTATAGTTGGGTATGGAAATCTCTGAATTTTTGGTGGCCTTCCTGAGCCAGGATTCAGACACAGCAAGGACATCAGGGTTAGCAGAGTGTGCTAGAGCAGTGAGTAAAACAAACTTAGGGAGGAGGCTTCTGATGTTGACATGCATGAAACCAAGGCTTTTTCAATCACAGAAGTCAACAAATGAGGGTGCCTGGGGACATGCAGGGCCTGGGTTTACCTCCACATCACCCGCGGAACAGAGAAGGAGTAGTATGAGGGTGCGGCTAAAGGCTATCAAAACTGGTCGCCTAGAGCGTTGGGGACAGAGAATAAGAGGAGCAGGTTTCTGGGCATGGTAGAATATATTCAGGGCATAATGCACAGACAGGGGTATGGTGGGGTGCGGGTACAGCGGGGGTAAGCCCAGGCACTGGGTGATGATGAGAGAGGTTAGGGTAAAACTTGGCCACGGTTTCCCAAACTCGGTCCTCCAAGGAGTGCACATGTTGTTCTTTGCCCTAGCACTACACAGCTGATCCAAATTGTTAACTAATCATCCAGCTTTGATCATTTGAATCAGCTCTGTATTGTTAGGGCAAAAACCCCACGTTCACCCCTTGGGGTCCTGAGGACCAACTCTGGGAAACGCTGAACTAGGCCCACAAAATAAGGCCTTATGAAATCATGTATAGTATTGTCTTAAAGAATTTAATTTGAATGATAACACAATCACTTAGGATCTCATTTGGTGAAGGCCACAGGACAAAAAATGAATGAATGCACCAACCATGTCTTTGTCACTAACAAGCATAGTCATGGGTGGTACTGGTAACTCAAAGGGCACCCTGGGAAATATGCAAATAAGGCTCAACACCTTATTTCCATAAAATAAGGTGATGAGTGTGTGTGGTTCTTCAAAGAACCATCCCCTTTAAGGTTCTTCAGAGAACCTCAAATGGTTCCCCTATGGCATCGCTCTGAAGAACCTTATTTGGTTCTAACTGGAACCCTCATTTTTAAGAGTTTATCAAAGCCAATCTTCAAATGAGAAATGTTTCTGCTCGCTGAAATGGAAGTCTATCCCAGGACAGAGAACAGATCAGTACAGGATAGTCTTTCCGTTGGTGTGTCCCCCCTCCCCCTGTCACAATGGCATCAGGTCATCACCACCATCCTCTGATAGGGGCCATCCCTGAATTGAGAGTCTAGGTTTTCAGCTTGCACCTTCACCTGTGGGAGTCTTGTCCATAGAAATTCTAAATCCATCCCTGAATTGAGAGTCTGTGGTCCCAATTATCTTCCTACCCCTTCCCCTTGGCCCCAACCCTTGGATGTTTGCAGATCTGAAGGGTCAAAAGCAGTGTAGTGATGGAACTCACAGGTCTGCAAACATCAAAGTGTTCTGGGTTAGGGGAAAGGGGAAGGCGTAGGGAGTGAATTGGGACCGAATTTCAGCTCGTAACCTGCACCACTTGTGGATGTTTTGTCACTCTGATAGTAGGCGGATGTGTGTGTGGCTCATTACCATAGTTACTGTGTTATGAAACATCTCTGTGTGTTTGTACCACTTCTGTCTATTTCTATATCTATTCGTTGTGTGTGTGTAGCTTGTTACCATAGTTACTGTGCTATGAAACACGTGTGTGGTTGTGCCACAACTTTCCGATAACCAACGTCCTGCTCTTTAAGAGGATGTTTTCCTGGGCGTCAACTTTAGCTATTTCTAATCTTTGTCAAATGTTGAAGCGATGAGTGCCACAATAGGCCAGAACACCTGCCATTTGAGTGGAGGGTAATGTAATCATCACAATATTTTTAGATAGAGATTCTATCTTAAACTATACAGGACAGTGTAGTTGCTGAGATGTAAAGTGCAAGGTTTGGTATTTTTATTAATTCATTTTTGTGAATAAATCATCTTTGAGAAAGACGTGATGGTGACTGAACACTAAAATTTTATTAAAGGCTAAATGTAGTTGTAAAACGTTTTCCTGCGTGCATGTGTGTGTGAGCGTGCATGTTTCAGTGCCCGTGTGTGCATGTGTGTGTGAGCGTGCATGTTTCAGTGCCCGTGTGTGCATGTGTGTGTGAGCGTGCATGTTTCAGTGCCCGTGTGTGCATGTGTGTGTGAGCGTGCATGTTTCAGTGCCCGTGTGTGCATGTGTGTGTGTGAGCGTGCATGTTTCAGTGCCCGTGTGTGCATGTGTGTGTGTGAGCGTGCATGTTTCAGTGCCCGTGTGTGCATGTGTGTGTGAGCGTGCATGTTTCAGTGCCCGTGTGTGCATGTGTGTGTGAGCGTGCATGTTTCAGTGCCCGTGTGTGCATGTGTGTGTGAGCGTGCATGTTTCAGTGCCCGTGTGTGCATGTGTGTGTGAGCGTGCATGTTTCAGTGCCCGTGTGTGCATGTGTGTGTGAGCGTGCATGTTTCAGTGCCCGTGTGTGCATGTGTGTTTGTGTTGAAACCTTACTCTCAAACTCTTTACTTAGGCATGCCCAAGCTTGAACTGGGCATGTGCCAACCTGGCTCAATGTAAGGTAAAGCTTACTATGTTCAGCCAATGACAACCTAGTGTGTGTACATCTTACCAAACAGTTGGTATATGTTCGACATCCACTGGAAGGCTTGAGTATTTGACAGGTCAACTCAACAGTGAACAACCCTATTCATGTAGGCTAGATTTACGGAAGTGACACAGGATGTGGCTCCTCTTGGCATCTGTTTGCTGCTCCTTCCTCTTTTCCTGAATTTCTATTCAGAATATTTTAGCCCCTCATATTTGTTAGAAAAGTGGAGATTCATAGCATGTAAATCTTGGTGGGGCAAAAACAATAATAAGTGGAATGCATGCCAGCAAAGCCACTACACAACACGACACTAAACAATACATTCATTTCACTATAACGGTGACAAACGGTCCAGAGAGGTTTGAAAAATGATCTAGATCCTCTATGAGGCTGTGGAGGGATCCAAATTGTGGATTTAAAAGAAAACATGAATCATCAGCATAGAATGACGCCTTTGTTTTTAAGCCCTGGATTTTGGAACTCTTAATATCATTGTTGGATCTGATTTTAACAGCTAACATTTCATTGGCAATAATAAATGGATATGCCGAGAGTGGACAACCTTGTTTAACTCCTCTTGACAGTTTAAAACTTTCTGAGAAGTAGCCATTATTTACTATTTTACACATAGGGTTACTATACATAACTTTAACCCATTTTATAAGAGATTTGCCCAAATTGATATATTCCAGGCATTTATATATAAACTCCAGTCGTACAGTACTTTATCAAATGCCCATTCAAAGTCAGCTTTGAATACCAGGCCTAGTTTCCCTGATTTGTCATAGTGTTCTGTTGTTTCTAGTACTTGTCTTATATTATCTCCAATGTATCATCCATGTTCAAAACCTGTCTGAATAGGATGTATAATATCCAACAATACCTTTTTAATTATATGCGCCATTCACTGTATTTTCACTGTATTTGCGTTTTACTGTTCCATTGTTTTTTTAAAGTCTGATTCTACTGCTTGCATCAGTTACCTGATGTGGAATACAGTTCCATGTAGTCATGGCTCTATGTAGTACTGTGCGCCTCCCATAGTCTGTTCTGGACTTGAGGACTGTGAAGAGATCTTTGGTGGGGAATGCATAGCTGTGTGCAATTAATTTAAACAGACAGCTCGGTACAGTCAGCTCGGTATATCAGCATTCAACACCTCTTACAAAAACATGTAGTGATGAAGTCAATCTCTCTTAGCTCTTCGTCTACTTTTAAGGGCCAGCCGTGCTGCCCTGTTCTGAGCCAACTGCAATTTTCCTAAATCCCTCTTTGTGGCAACTGACCACACGACTGAACAGTAGTCTAGGTGCGACAAAACTAGGGCCTGTAGGACCTGCCTTGTTGATAGTGTTGTTAAGAAGGCAGAGCAGTGCTTTAATATGGGCAGACTCTTAGCTACTGTTGTGTCAATATGTTTTGACCATGACAGTTTACAATCCAGGGTTACAACAAGCAGTTTAGTCACCTCAACTTCTACATTATTCATTATGAGATGTAGTTGAGGTTTAGGGTTTAGTGAATGATTTCCCAAATAGAATGCTCTTAGTTTTGGAAATATTTAGGACTAACATATTCCTTGGTACCCATTCCGAAACAAACTGCAGCTCTTTGTTAAGTGTCAGTAATTTTAGTTTTTGTAGTAGCTGACATGTATAGTGTTGAGTCTTCAACATACATAGACCCACTGGCTTTACTCAAAACATGTCGTTAGTAAAGATTTACAAAATTAAGGGGCCTAAACAGCTACCCTGGGGAATTCCTGATTCTACCTGGATTATGTTTGAGAGGTGTCCATTAAAGAACACCCTCTGTGTTCTGTTAGACAAGTAACTCTTTATCCACATTATAGCAGGGGATGTAAAGCCATAACACACATGTTTTTTCCAGCAGCAGACTATAATTGTTAATGTCAAAAGCTGCACTGAAGTCTAACAGACAGCCCCCACAATAATTTTATCATCAATTTCTCTCAGCAAATCATCAGTAATTTGTTTAAGTACTGTGCTTGTTGAGTGTCCTTCCCTATAAGCGTGCTGAAAGTCTGTTGTCAATTTGTTTACTGTGAAATAGCATTGTATCTGGTCAAACACTATTTTTTCCAAAAGTTTACTAAGGGTTGGTAACAGACTGACCGGTCGGCTATTTGAGCCAGTAAAGGGGGCTTTACTATTCTTAGGTAGCGGAATGACTTTAGCTTCCCTCCAGGCCTGAGGGCACACACTTTCTAGTAGGCTTAAATTGAAGATGTGGAAAATAGGAGTGGCGTTATCGTCCGCTATTATCGTCAGTAGTTTTCCATCCAGATTGTCAGACCCCGGTGGCTTGTCAATGTTGATAGACAGCCATACCTATATCACCTTTTCCACACTGACCTTACAGAATTCAAAAGTACAATTATTTTCTTTCATAATTTGGTCAGATATACTTGGATGTGTAGTGTCAGTGTTTGTTGCTGGCATGTCATCCCTAAGTTAGCTTATCTTGCCAATGAAAAAGTCATTAAAGTAGTTGGCAATATCAGTGGGCTTTGTGATGGTTGAGCCATCTCATTCAATGAATGGAGCCGAGTTTGCCCTTTTTCCCAAAATGTCATTTAAGGTGCTCCAAAGCTTTTTACTATCATTCTTTATATCACTTGTTTTTGTTTCCTTGTGTAATTTATTTTTATTTAGTTTAGTCACAGGATTTCTTAATTTGCAGTATGTTTGCCAATCAGTTAGGCTGCCAGACTTTTGCCTCATCCATCTCAACCATTCAAATGTTCAATTCCTCATCAATCCAAAGGGATGTAACTGTTTTACAGTCATTTTCATAATAGGTGTGTGCTTATTAGTAACTGGAATAAGCAATTTCATAAATTACACACCACAGACCAGAAAATATTCTTTACGTCATCAACATATGAATCACTACAAAACTTATTGTATGACCTCTTATACACTACGTTAGGCCCAGCCTCTGGAACGTTGGTTTTCCTAGATATAACTACTATATTGTGATAACTACATCCTACAGATTTGGATACTGCTTTAAAGCAAATTTCTGCAGCATTAGGAAAGATGTAATCATTATATGTTAATGATTTTATTATTGTGCTGTTTGTAAATACCCTGGTAGGTTTGACTGACAACCTAAACCAGGTTGCAGGCACTGGTTACAGTTTCTTGAGTGGGCAGCTTGATGAGAACCAGTCAATATTTAAATCACCCAGAAAATATACTTCTCTGTTCATGATATCACATACATTATCAAGCATTTCACACATATTATCCAGATACTGTAGGCTACAACGCTACAGCACCATGTGAAGTAATACCAGGATTTATCATTTAGTCTGCCCAGCTTCAGTCGTGGTTAAAAAGTTAGTGCTTCCTGTGCCAACATAAATTCTCTGTCACTTGCCTCTGTGAAACATTTAGACTCAGATATTGAGACTGCGTACCATTTACACACTAAGAGAGGCTGCCTGCCTTCGCCTGAAACATGTTTGTGAATGGTTAAAGAATTAGTATTTCAATTGAACCTTCATAGTGCTTCCCATTTAATTTAATCCAAACATTTAGCAGGATCATTGAATTAGGTTAGACTAGAGCACCGTAAAATCCACCCAGGCCAACAGATCCTCCACTTTATAAGGAGGGTGAAGGTGACACCCAGTCTCCTCTGATGTTCTCATGTTATCACTGACTTTTACTGCCAGGAGAGATGGGAGAGGAGAATGGTGTGCATGACTAGCCCAGCCCGACACGGCCCAGATGATCTCGGTTTCAGAATGACTGAGTCATTGTGGTTTCCGCTTTTATAGCTAGTGATGGTGTGCCTGGTCTGAGGAGGATGTGAAGAAACACTGCCAGTGAACAGTTTGTGGTGGGCATGTCGCGTGTGATCCCTACCCTCCCTCACAGGAAGCACAGTGATAGGCATAGAGAGAACGCATCAGACCTCATTCTGGTCCGTCACAATCAGCATTAGCACAAACATATATGCAGTTTGTTCTAATGATGTGTGAAGTGGCACTGACATGTATCTATGTATATAACTCTGTTGCCTTTTCTGAACAGGCATGTTTTCTGTTACATTATTGTTCATTTATGAGGAAAGTTTTGCAGGCTATAGGCAGGATATGTAGGCTCACGTCTCTTCTGTACCTGTAAGAGAGTGGTGATTATTCTCTGTCTCCAGCCATGAGATTATATCGGTCTGGAAACTGTTAGCTGTAGATCATAAAGTCTGTGATCTGTGCCCTGATTGCACCTACTGTACTGGCAGCTGCTGCTGACACTGTCTCCCTCTCTCTCTCTCTCTCTCTCTCTCTCTCTCTCTCTCTCTCTCTCTCTCTCTCTCTCTCTCTATCTCTCTCTCTCTCTCTCTGTCCCTCTGTCTCTCTCTCTCTGTCTGTCTCTCTCCGTCTCCGTCTCTGTCTCTGTCTCTCTCTCTCTGTCTCTCTCTCTCTGTCTGTCTCTCTCCGTCTCCGTCTCTGTCTCTGTCTCTCTCTGTCTCTCTCTCCATCTCTCTCTCTCTCTCTCTCAATTCAATTCAATTCAAGGGCTTTATTGGCATGGGAATCATGTGTTAACATTGCCAAAGCAAGTGAGGTAGATAATATACAAAAGTGAAATAAACAATAAAAATTAACAGTAAATATTACACATACAGAAGTTTCAAAACAATAAAGACATTACAAATGTCATATTATATATATACAGTGTTTTAACAATGTCTCTCTCTCTCTCTCTCTCTCTCGCTCGCTCTCTCTCTGTCTGTCTCTTTCTCTCTCTCTCTCTCGCTCTCTCTGTCTGTCTCTCTCTCTCTTGATTTACTCATTTCTGTCATTTGAAAGCTAAACACCAGATGTCCCTGTTTCCTGTGTAATTTCAGATGTTGTCTTATCAAACTTACCTTGCTGAAGTCCAAGTGCTGAATCGGTTCAAGCCCTCTAACCCTATATCATTATTCTATGCTTGTCAGAACTACAAAGTTCTGTTGATCTCAGTTAAAGGGAGCAACAGAGGGAGTGGGCTTCAACAGTGGTCCCTGGTGATCTGACTTCACAGCCTTTTCTGTCTAGACAGACAGCAATTTCTTAAACTCCATGATATATTCTGATCAACTGGCTTGTTTTTGTGTCCGGAAACTAAATACCACACAAATCAGATAATATACAGTTGAAGTCGGGAGTTTACATACAGCTTAGCCAAATACATTTAAACTCATTTTTTCACAATTCCTGACATTTAATCCTAGTAAAAATCCCCTGTCTTAGGGCAGTTAGGATCACCACTTTATTTTAAGAATGTGAAATGTGAGAATAATAGTAGAGAGAATTATTTACTTCAGCTTTTATTTCTTTCATCACATTCCCAGTGGGTCAGAAGTTTACATACACTCAATTAGTATTTGGTAGCATTGCCTTTAAATGGTTTAACTTGGGTCAAACGTTTCGGGTAGCCTTCCACAAGCTTCCCACAATAAGTTGGGTGAATTGTGGCCCATTCCTCCTGTCAGAACTGGTGTAATTGAGTCAGGTTTGTAGGCCTCCTTGCTCGCACTCTTCAGTTCTGCCCAAACATTTTCTATAGGATTGATGTCAGGGCTTTGTGATGGCCACTCCAAGACCTTGACTTTGTTGTCCTTAAGCCATTTTTCCACAACTTTGGAAGTATGCTTGATTTGAATTTGATTTGATTTGATTTGATTTGATGCTTGGGGTCATTATCCATTTGGAAGACCCATTTGCGACCAAGCTTTAACTTCCTGACTGATGTCTTGAGATGTTGCTTCATTATAGCCAGATAATTTTCCTTTCTCATGATGCCATCTATTTTGTGAAGTGCACGAGTCCCTCCTGTAGCAACGCACCCCCACAACATGATGCTGCCACCCCCGTGCTTCATGGTTGGGATGGTGTTCTTCGGCTTGCAAGCCTCCTCTTTCTTCCTCCAAACATAACGATGGTCATTATGGCCAAACAGTTCTATTTTTGTTTCAACAGACCAGAGGACATTTCTCCAAAAAGTATGATCTTTGTCCTTATTTGCAGTTGCAAACCGTGATCTGGCTTTTTTTATGACGGTTTTGGAGCAGTGGCTTCTTCCTTGCTGAGTGGCCTTTCAGGTTATGTTGATATAATACTCGTTTTACTGTGGATATAGATACTTTTGTACCTGTTTCCTCCAGCATCTTCACAAGGTCCTTTGCTGTTGTTCTGGGATTGATTTGCACTTTTCGCACCAAAGTACGTTCATCTCTAGGAGACAGAACGTGTCTCCTTCCTAAGATGGCTGCGTGGTACCATGGTGTTTATACATGCGTACTATTGTTTGTACAGGTGAACGTGGTACCTTCAGGTGGTTGGAAATTGCTCCCAAGGATGAACCAGACTTGTGGAGGTCTACCATTTTTTTCTGAGGTCTTGGTTGATTTCTTTTGATTTTCCCATGATGTAAAGCAAATAAGCACTGAGTTTGAAGGTAGGCATTGAAACACATCAACATGTACACCTCCATTTGACTCAAATGATGTCAATTAGCCTATCAGAAGCTTTTAAAGCCATGACATTATTTTCTGGATTTTTCCAAACTGTTTAAAGGCACAGTCAACTTAGTGTATGTAAACTTCTGACCCACTGAAATTGTGATACAGTGAATTGTAAGTGAAATTATTTATTATTTCTAGATGACCAATTCTCATAGCTTTTAGCCGTACCATTATCCTACTCCTCCTCTGTTCCTCTGGTGATGTAGAGGTGAATCCAGGTCCTGCAGTGCCTAGCTCCACTCCTATTCCCCAAGCGCTCTCTTTTGATGACTTATGGAACCGTAATAGCCTTGGTTTCATGCATGTTAACATTAGAAGCCTCCTCCCTAAGTTTGTTTTATTCACTGCTTTAGCACACTCTGCCAACCCGGATGTTCTAGCCGTGTATGAATTCTGTCTTAGGAAGACCACCAAAAATTCTAAAATCTCCACCCCTAACTACAACATTTTCAGACAAGATAGAATGGCCAAAGGGGGAAGTGTTGCAATCTACTGCAAAGATAGCCTGCAGAGTTCTGTCCTACTATCCAGGTCTGTACCCAACCAATTTGAACTTCTACTTTTAAAAATCCACCTCTCTAAAAACAAGTCTCTCACCGCTGCAGCCTGCTATAGACCACCCTGTGCCCCCAGCTGTGCTCTGGACACCATATGTGAACTGATTGCCCGCCATCTATCTTCAGAGCTCTTGCTGCTAGGCGACCTAAACTGGAACATGCTTAACACCCCAGCCATCCCACAATCTAAGCTTGATGCCCTCAATCTCACACAAATTATCAATAAACCTACCAGGTACCACCCCAAAGCCGTAAACACGGGCACCCTCATAACACCTCTGCTGTTTTCAACCAATATCTCAGCGATCACTGCCTCATTGCCTGCATCCGTAATGGGTCAGAGGTCAATGGGTCAGAGGACCTCCACTCATCACTGTCAAACGCTCCCTGAAACACTTCAGCGAGCAGGCCTTTCTAATCGACCTGGCCGGGGTATCCTGGAAGGATATTGATCTCATCCCGTCAGTAGAGGATGCCTGGTTATAAAAAAAAGCCTTCCTCACCATCTTAAATAAGCATGCCCCATTCAAGAAATTTAGAACCAGGAACAGATATATCCCTTGCTTCTCTCCAGACCTGACTGCCCTTACCCAACACAAAAACATCCTGTGGCGTTCTGCATTAGCATCGAACAGCCCCCCTGATATGCAACTTTTCAGGGAAGCTAGAAACTAATATACGCAGGCAGATAGAAATGTCAAGGCTAGCTTTTTCTAGCAGAAATTTTCTTCCTGCAACACAAACTCAAAAACATTCTGGGACACTGTAAAGTCCATGGAGAATAAGAATACCTCCTCTCAGCTGCCCACTGCACTGAGGATAGGAAACACTGTCACCACTGATGAATCCACTATAATTGAAAATTTCAATAAGAATTTTTCTACGGCTGGCCAT